>NC_089837.1:518792575-519092575 GCF_035609145.1 Eleutherodactylus coqui | reverse complement strand
AGATTTTTACTTTTACCACCTGTTTACTTTATTCTGGATGCACATTTGAAAATTTTTTGAGGAACACAACATTTTGAGGAACATTTTGTTTTCCTGCATCAAGCCAAGATTGCAAAGGCTCATGGGTGTCAGAATGATAGATACCCTCACAAAATCACCCTGTTTTAAAAACTACACCCCTTAATATATTAACTGAGGGGGGTCAGGAGTATTTTTACCCCACAATTTTTTTTCAGGAGTTAATGCAATTTAGAGGAGAAAAAAAAATTCATATTTTTGCAAATATGTCATTTTAAAGACATTTTTTCCTATAGTGCCCATGAAAATGAGGATTTACACCCCAAAATAGATACCCCTGTTTGTCCCGTGTTCAGAAACATACCCATTGTGGCCCGAATCTTATGTCTGGATGCACAACGGGGCCCAAAACGAAAGGAGTAGTCAGTGGCTTTCAGAACAGACATTTAGCATGAAGGCGTTTTAGGCCCCATTGCCCACTTGTAGAGCCCTTGAGCGGCCAAATCGATAGAGAATCCCAACAAATGATCCCATTTTGAAAACTAGACCCCTTAACGAATTTATCTAGGGGTGTACTGCCCATTTTGACCTCACAGTTTTTGAATGAATCCAAGCAAAGCAGTAGGAAAAAATTACGATTTTCATTTTTTTTACAATTGTGTCATTTTAAAAAACAGGGTTTTTTTTACAGCACATATATAACTGAAGACTTTCACCCCAAAATGGATCCCCCTGTTTGTCCCATGTTCAAAAAACATATCCATTGTGGCCATAATCTTATGTCTGTGTGAACAACGGGGCCCTAACCGAAAGGAGCATTGAAGTTCAACTGTTTTCAACTTTTACGTGATCGCTATTATCCGTTGGATAACGGGGATCTTGTAACTGGGGACCGCTCACCGCTCACCGCAGCCCTCAGTCACTGCTCCAGGCTCTCGGCTACCTTTAGTAGCCAGGAGCAAAGAGATTTTAAATTTCCCAGCCCTTCATAGCTTCTGTAGCCCTTCCCAGCTTCTGCTCTTGCGTTTGCCATTTTGCATGCGCTGAAAATGGGGAAAGGTCCGCGGATGAAGATCCCAATTGGGGGACATCGCCAGAGGCCTTAGGTAAGCAATTTCACCTCCCCTCATGGATCGGATTTTACTTTTACTTGATCGCGGTTATCTATTGGATAGCGGCAATCACATGATCGGAGACCAGGTATTGCTGCACCCAGTGAAAGTTCCAGGTTCTCGGCGTCGTTTGGTAGCCAGGAGCATGGAGATTTTAAGTTACCAGGGCAATCCGCGGCTTTTGCACATGCGTCCGCCATATTGGCGACGGGCGCATATGCAGAAGCTGTGGTAAGATCCATGGAAAAATATGGGCACCTTATGTACGCAATTTCATCCTCCCTCATGCATATGATCCGAGACGCGAGATGAAACTTAAACTTTTTAAACTTTGGATAAGAGTGATCATGTGACTGGGAACCGCCTACAGCAGTCCCTGGTGACATCTCTCTGCCCCCAGCTACTCATGCTGGCCGGGTGCAGAGGGATTTAAAATCTCCCAGGGCATGCACAGAAGACGACATGAGGTCCTGGAAGGACCAGATCATTGCAGGACATCACGTAGGACGGGGGTGAGTATTTTCACCTTTCCTCAGGGATCCGATTCATGAGGGGAGGTGAAACTTTTACTTTCATTTTCCTTTTTTTAACTCTTCTGTGATCGCTGTTATCCATTGGATAGCGGCGATCACGGTCCCGGGGACCGCAGTCCCTGGTAGCATCTCCTGCAAACCGGGAGATTTCAAATGTGCTGCGACGATCCGGTCTTCTACGCATGCATCACTATTTTTCCTTTGGCGTGCATGCGCAGAAGATGGCCGAAGGTCCTTTTTGGAGCAGATAATCATGGGACATTGTGGAGGATGGGGGTGAGTAGCTATATCGCCCCTCATGGATGCAATTTGTGAGGAAAGCTGAAACTCTAACTTTTTATTTACTTTAATGCAATCAGCGCTATCCACCGGATATCCTGGCCCCATATGACAGCTCCAGGTTGTCGGCTACCTCAGGCAGCTGGCAGCATGGAGCTTGTCATGTCCACAGCCCATGGGGCTTTAATCTTCATAAGAAGCAGATTTTTAAGTCCCTGAGGATTAAAGCCCACTTATATAGGACGTAAAAAGGCAATGAGGTCATCACTAAGGGGTTAAAGTTATACACACGTTTTGGATATTTTGTAATCCTCTTTCTTTTTCCATTGCCCCGATAAATATAAAATAAAAAAATATATATAAAAATCTTTGCAAATACTTTTGATGAAAAATCTACCATTTTCTCGTACACTTGTGGCATGCAACAAACTTTTTTTTTGGCACGCTACATCTGTTTATTTAAAGGTCCAAGCTTGCAAGGTCAGTGCGCCATTCATTTCAATAGAGCTAATGGAAATAACTGAGCGGGTGCCGGCATGTTGAGGGATATATATGCTGTTATTACCTGCCCTCTTGTATCAGTACATCAGTAAGTATGGCCACTTTCTGTGATTTTTTTTTGTCTGTTCATACAACCCTTTTTCTGTGATATTAGACCTGCTAATGGCCATTCACCTGTTGGGAAGTCCTGTATACTAATAACTGATATTAATATAAGCGGCCTGACTATGGCAACTTCTAATTTTGAGAATGCCACCATAATAGATATAGCTACTTATTCGGCCAAACTTTCTTTTGGATGTCTCTCGGTCTAAGATATAACTTCATTTTCATTTCGTCCTCTGTTGAGGTTTACCTTCCCTCCCGATGTGCAGGTAGTGAGTGATTACCATAAACTCTTGATGGAGCAACAAGCCCCTATTTCATCATAAAAAATCAAAAATGTTGACTAATTCAATTAATTACAGTGCAACTCTGTATCTAATTTTTGCCTAAATCATCAGAGCAAGTAATTACTTCTGAAATCCAAACTCATCTCTCTGACAATTAGCTACAGTCCACAAGAAACGCCTCTCGACAGTCTGCTGCCTTCATGAGAAGCCTGACGTTATTAGAACATGTAAATCATTGAGATCATCCTCCTCCAGTACACCACACTCCATGCCTGATGTATCGATGGGAGACCGTCATCAATCCATTACGCTCTCAGCCTTCTCTGTGGCAATGGAAGCCCCGGACATTGACTCGGACATGTTTATGGTTCACATTTCAGGAGCCTTCAAGAGCATTGAAGACTTACTGTAATGCAAGCAGTCAAGGATGTACAAACTGTAATTGCAATCTGGAGTTTAAATTCTACCCATTCCATTGGGTATGTGGGGGGTCAATCAAGTCTTGACCGTAGAGCGGATGCTGTCTGCTTCCAGATTAGTCTTGAGATATGGGTACCCATAGACGACACAAATGGACAACCACATGCTGGATGAGTTGTCAGAGTGAAGTGAGTTTATTTTCAGAGTGCAAAACTTTATAGAAACAGAAAATGCTTGCGTAAGATCTAACCACTGCGCAGGTCCGAACCTGCTGGACACCTGGACTTTCTTAATGAACAATACATATCTTTCAAAAGCCGTCTCCTTCATAAACAATGCGTCAATGTCCGATGATAACTGTATCAACAATATGTTCCCAGGCGCTTCTAAGCAAAGGGAGTAAATTTCTCTAGGACAGAGAGAACGCTGATTACACACACGGGAACATATCCAAGGTCATTATATCTGAGATTTAACATTCTTCTAAGTAAAGAGTGAAATTAATACAGAAACATGCATTTAGCAAAACAGCAAAGAATACAAAATGGAGTCGCTGTAGTCAATGATTAATACACTTATCAATTTAAAAAGGCATAAACGTGAATTAACCCCTCACATTCCCCCGTTTTGGACATGGGGTCAAGACAAGTATGACTCCTAGTCCATAAACACGTGATTCATATCGGCGAAGAGAAAGCTTTTTCAGTACATTTAGAAATACATGAAATTATAACCTTAATTGCTCTATAAATGCATAATAAAATCATCACAACTTGTAATATACTTTGTAGGATCCCCATAAACCAACCTCCTAAACCAGAAAACCAATTGGCAGGGTTCAAAGCACTAAATGTGTCACCCCACCAGCTATCTCTGGTTTCTGAGTTTTCATTTGTCCATGCAAACAGTTCTTTTGACGGAACAGGAACAGCCAAGAAAGGAAAACCAGTGGCACTAGGTGTGTGTACAAGTCCAACAGTACTTGGTGGTGCCTAACAAGGTGGTTTTGGGCATTGTCCCTTTGCACCCTCTCACAAGGGCGAAGCATGGAGTGAAAAGTCCAAAAGTCCATCAATAAACAAAATGTCCTTCATTTTCCTTCTCATGGGGGGGGGGAACAAAGGTAGGGCGTGAAAAGTCCATTAGTCCTAAAACAAACAACAGTTCTTTACAACTTTACTTAAAGTAGGTGTGATCAGCAGGACTTGACAGGGCCCTTTGACTCTGGGCCCTAGGGATTTCCGGACACGTCTCTTTGCGACCACCCAATCTCCAGGTAGTAGGGAATAAGATCCCTCTAGGTTGTCTGGGCCTGGAATGGGAGAAAAAGACTAGATTCTGGGTTACCATTAGTTGGTCACACAGGTGCTTTACATATCCGGCTACTATGTCATAGCCCTGCTGCAGGGCTTGTGGATGATACAGTCCCAATCTTGGCATAAAGCCAAACAACACTTTCTTTAACTTAAGCGTACCATTTAGTCTGTTAACTTTGTCTAAACTCTGCAGGTGTGAAGTGTGTACCTTTGTTTGAGTCAATCACTTCCGGTACCTCGTATCTGCGGATTACCTCATTCATCAGCTCCTGTACGATTACCTGCTTATTTACTTTGGTAACAGGGTAGGTCTCCAACCTGGAAAGACATCAACAACAACAAGCACGTGGTCATACTTCCCAATAAGTGGGAGCTGAGTGTAGTCAAATTGCAATCCCTGAAATGGGTAGAGTGGTCTAGGCAAGTGTTATGTGGCAAATTTACTTCTGCCCTGTTGCTTACGGCAAAGGTCATGCAAAATTGGACAAGTGATGATGCAGCAACTACAGGAAACCCAGGAGCCACCCGTCCGTGTTCAAGCGTCGATCTCATTGCTGCTTGGAACGGAGTGCTGGATGAGGCAAGCATCGCCACCATGCTGAAGGAGGTGCTAGAAGGCCTGGAGTACCTGCATAAGAACGGCCAGATCCTCAGGGATGTTAAGGCTGGAAACATCCTTCTGGGTGAAGACGGCTCCGTGCAGATCGCAGATTTCGGCGTCAGTGCGTTTCTAGCCACAGGAGGCAACATTGTCAGGAATAAAGTCAGAAAGACCCTTGTGGGCACGTCATGCCGGACGGCACCGGAGGCGACGAAGCAGGCCAGAGGACACGACCTCAAGGCGGACATCTGGACCCCCGGTAGGTGTGTCTTTCCGTGCATTTGCTGGGCCATCAGGGGGCACAGGGACCTTGGTGGGCAAGTTCTGTTGACTGTTCGCCATTCACCGTCCCATTTCTGCTGCTTGTAACTGTAAAGTCTTTTAGCATATCAAAGTCCAATGTTTGTATCAAAGTAATTCAAAGTCCAAGTTCATATTGAAAGTCCAAAATTATTGTTAAATTCTTCTTTTCTTCTTTTCTTCCACGGCTTAAGGGCCGCTGCCTTTGCTGTGTGATCTGTGATGGCGTTGCCTCTTGTTTCTCTGCTGTAGGAATTGGTGTGAGCTTTCCACTTGGTCACCGCTGCACCATTCTTAACAAGCTGTCTGGCCTTCCATGTTAGGCCGTAGTCATGAGCTATGCCAAATGCATACTGGGAGTCAGTGTAAATGTTTGCCGTCTTACCTTTTACCACTCCACACGCCTCAGCGAGGGCCTGTAACTCCGCTTCCTGTCCTGGGACATGCGGAGGCATTCTGCTTTTAGGACATCTTGTTGCGTGATCACTGCATATCCAGCGTGGAGTCATCAATTACCCTGGTACCATCTACAAAAACAACTCAGAATATACATTATTAACAAAAACTTTCAGTTGACATAAAGAAGAGACAGTGTCTACAATTGCATCTTCCTGGACATGTGCCAGGGGGTACTGACGGACCAAGGGGGCTAAGAGCTTGTTCCTCTGCGTACGTAAAAGTGAGGACGGGTAGAGGTGTCGCTTGGTCTGCTGCCATCCGACATAAGGTCGGGTGACTTTCAGACCCGGGGTGTATACAAGCCTCACCGGACGGGTGAAGTTTGATACAACCTCCCAAGGGTCCCATCACGCAATTCTCAATATGCTTTCAGGACCTTCCAGCATAAGGAAGCGAGTGAGGTATCGTGACCCTTTAAACATTACCTCAAGCGGTTCAGTTTCTGCCAGCTGAATTGGCACTTCTGAAGCCCCTTGCACCGATTATCGCTAGACAATCAGGCTGGTATTCTATTTCAAATAGATCATAACCTTGTTGTAAAAAGGAAAAAGAAAAAAAAAAAAAAATTAAAAATTTAAAAATAGCTTTAAAAATAGCTGACCTGCAATACCTAGATCACCTATATCTTCTCTCCCCCCCTTTTGAACTAGGGTACTTAATTGGAAGGGTAACCGAGTTCAAAGTAGTAGCAACAGTGAGAAGAATGACAGGAGCACATTGTAGCTGGATTTGACGGGCCAGAAATAAGTGCTTGGGTTGCACTTGCGTGTATATGCTCCGGGTGTCATGGGGGGGGTGAGGACCACTAGGGGGAGTTGGTTCAAGACCAACTCCGAAGATTTGTTAACCATTGCCTGTACTGCTGCCACCGCACAAACACATGAGGGAGCTCCTCGAGCCACTGGATTCTGAGTAGCATCCAGGTGGCCGGGGTCGTCCCCTGTGCTTTTGTGTCGATACTGTCACCTGGTCAGAAAATTCAGTACAGAAAAGAATAACGGATGAAGTATAAAAGGATGAGAATGAGCTTCAGGGGTGAGAGAAAAGAATGAGTAGTTGTATAAGAGCGAAAACAAAGTGGACCAATGGGGGCAGTATGAAAACAAGGCCCAGAAAGGTGCGGAATTTGGCAGCAGGTGTAAGTACAGGCATGGCCGTCCGTACATTTCTTCTATAGAGCATTCTCAGAAACAGTATAATTATGACTTGTTGGCAGGCTGCCAAATTATCAGCACACAGCGCCTACATCACACACATTATGCATTCATTACAGTCTGAACACGGGTCATTAATTCTCATCCGTTCATGCGGTCAAGTCTCATTCAAATATTAGTAAGAGTTCACACAGGACGTAAGGGTATGATGCAACTGTAACACACATTTAGCAATTATGCACACGTCCGACCAGTTACAAAACTGACATTTACACAACGAACAGCAAGAACAGCAAGATTCATTGGATTCATTACGGGTGTCATTCTACTCAAGCAAACAGAGTTACTCGTTCAGTGTTCTCCACTCTAATCTTTTTGGCCTTGAGAGGCACGCATTCCTCTATCTCTCTGGAACAGAACTAAGATTTTTGGAAAACAGCCAGAATATCCAGGCTCCAAACCACACCAATCAAACCTGGACGGCAGAGGAATAGTTAAACGCTCACACAAAAAAAAGGACAAAAGACTAAACGTATGACAAAAAATTAGATTACATAACATGAAGACACACAATATTGGTTATTTGTCACACATAATTATTCACAGATTCTACATGAACTTGCTTTATGTCCCAAAGGAACACAAACTATAAAAGAATTCCCTTTTTCTGATAATTACCGTATCCACACGTTTCTCAATCCATCTATTCTAACTTACTTTTACCAACTTTTGCTTATCTCTGAATCTTTGAGACTTTGTGGGTCTCAGATCCCCAAACTTCTAACTTGCTTTGTCTGTCCTTTGTTATTTCTCTAACTTGCTTTTCCATATAGGCGTACTCCTTGCCTTAAACATTTCTACTATTTCACATGAATTTTTGAGACAGGATTTGTAGCCCCAGTGTCTATAAGAAAGGGCACTTCCTCACTTCATATGGAAACAGGCTCGAGAGTCTGTGTGCCTCTATCCTCTGTTTCCACGGTAGGGATACTGGGGCTGGATCGCCGGGACTTCATTGGGACGGATTCGGGCGACGCGGCGCTGTCGCTGGGAGTGGCGCCCTGATCTGTCTCCTGGTTACAAGGTTTCTTGGGACAGCGGCAATGCTTGGCCAGGTGGCCTACCTTGCCGCAGTTGTAACACTTGCGTGTTTCTCTGTGGGGTCTGTCCCAGAGTTGGACTTTCCCCTCCTGGTAGCTATAATATTTAACCACCACTGCAGGGCGCTTCTCATCCATAGCAAACCCTACTGCCTTTTTATACAAGTCTCTGGGCTTGGCTTGTTGCCAATCAGGGGTGCATGCTTTTATTTTATTTGCCAATGATGGGCCAATGCCTTGCATGAACGCTTCACACATCATTGAGTAGTACACTTCATCTGTACGGAGGGTGAGACCCATGTCTCTAGCCTTCGTTTCTAGTCTTTTCCTGTTTACACATAGTTAAAGCTGTTTGTTTTTGTAAAGGGTGTCGTTGTCCGCATCTGGGACAATGCCAATAAGGTTTTTTTTTCTTTGGGGCTCTTGTGGTGGAGTTGCAGCGGTACAACTCTGATACTCAGGAAGAATCTCAGAGCTGCTTGCGGTTGGTAAAATCGGGTGCATTCTGGTCGGATCACGCACCGGGGGTGCATACACAAGTTATGCCCTCAAACACCGGCTCACAATCCCACCGTTCTACGTTTGCCTTTCTACTATATTTGATTATGGCCTCTACTCCTTTATCTAGACTGGCGTCTTTGATAGCTTTCTTGTGTTTTGTTCCGTACTGCCGCCAGAACTCATAGTTGAAAGTTCCTGCCTTTTTAAGCCCTATCAGCTTGTAAACTTTACGGGCTTGTTTATAACTGTCCTCCCCCTCTCTCTCCCTAATTATCTCAATAGGGGTCAAGAACTGAGACCCCATACTAATAATTGGACTTGCCATTTTTGATTTACCCAATCACGGAGTAGTGAGGATGTACAAAACGTCCTCTGGGTAAATCTGGCGGTCGCGATGACCTTTTAAGTCCCTTCTGCCAGGTCGCGGCTGGCAGGACACAAATGTGTACTATGTGCAGGACACAAATGTGTGTTATGGACTTTGATGTCCGCTGTCTCTACCTCAGTCCTTCGGGTAGATCAGGACAGTCCCTTCTGCCAAGCCTACGGCTGGCAGGGTATGAATGTTTTAATATTCACTTATTAGTATTATGGACTTGGTGTCCGCTGTCTCTACCTCAGTCCGTCGGGTAGATCAGGACACAGTCCCTTCTGCCAAGCCTACGGCTGGCAGGGTACGGATGTTTACTAGTAGACTTTTTATGGAGAGAGAGGAAACCACCTCTCACCTTTATACGCGGCCTCTGTGATCTTATAACAAATGACAGCTAGGAAAATGAGTGCGGCAGTCAGAGTACAACAGAAAGTTATCAATTCAATGGTTCCAGCAGACAGCATGGCAATATACACATGTGGGTTCTTTCCGTCTAACGGTTACTAAGAACACCGTAAGTTACACAGGCAGAAGTATCCTATAAACATGCAGCAACAAACCTTTCTGTCGACACGTGGCTCTTGGAGACAGGGGGGCTCAGATCTTTGAGTGATAAGTCAATGGCTTACCTTACACCGGTGTTTTGTAGATCTGAGGTCCCGTGTCCCCTAGTCCGGATGGTCGGCAGGCAGGGTTGTCAGATATTGGCTGCAGGTAAGGAGTTAAATTCTGGCCCTCGTTGGTTGCGCCAAGTAATGTGGGGGGTCAATCAAGTCTTGACCGTAGAGCGGATGCTGTCTGCTTCCAGATTAGTCTTGAGATATGGGTACCCATAGACGACACAAATGGACAACCACATGCTGGATGAGTTGTCAGAGTGAAGTGAGTTTATTTTCAGAGTGCAAAACTTTATAGAAACAGAAAATGCTTGCGTAAGATCTAACCACTGCGCAGGTCCGAACCTGCTGGACACCTGGACTTTCTTAATGAACAATACATATCTTTCAAAAGCCGTCTCCTTCATAAACAATGCGTCAATGTCCGATGATAACTGTATCAACAATATGTTCCCAGGCGCTTCTAAGCAAAGGGAGTAAATTTCTCTAGGACAGAGAGAACGCTGATTACACACACGGGAACATATCCAAGGTCATTATATCTGAGATTTAACATTCTTCTAAGTAAAGAGTGAAATTAATACAGAAACATGCATTTAGCAAAACAGCAAAGAATACAAAATGGAGTCGCTGTAGTCAATGATTAATACACTTATCAATTTAAAAAGGCATAAACGTGAATTAACCCCTCACAGGTATTTTAACCTCAAAGGGGTTGTAAATACCTCTTGGACACCCATCTATCAGGAAAAAATTACCCTCCGCAACTTGTGCAGTCATGGGGGTTATATGAAAAGGGCTTAAGGGCTGATCCCACTCCAAACCTAACAGGGTCTTGGATGTTTTGAGAAGATGACAGCTGCCATCAATAGAGATGATCTGACTAACTTCAATAACGGCCGTATAAAGGGGTTGTCCGGTTACTGGACAACATCTCTTTAATAGGGCTGCTTGTAGTAAACTAACAAACAGAGCACTACTTACCCTTCTGCCTTGGTTGAGACAGCTGACATCACAGGAAGTCAGGTGACCGCTACAGCCAATCAGAGGCTGCAGCGTCATGTTCCCAAACTCCTGACATCATGGCACTCAGGTTTAGATGCCACTGTCAATCCTGACCACAGTGACTAAGAAGCTAGATGGATGTGGGGCTCCCTTTAGCGCCCCACTGGTCCCCGCAATGTTGGTATGGCAGACCAGAGCCTAGTGAAGGCTACCAGAGCTGCCAAGCATGGATGCCTATTAAACCTTCTGTCTGTAGCAGAGCTTAATAGGCAACATTGAACGTCCGACAGAGATGTAACTTGAAGCTTTTGGGCCCCAATGGAAAACCTGTAACAGGGCCCCCAACTATAATGCTTTATTCATAGTACTGGGCTCCCTATATGGAGAAGAGAGGCCTTATGGGCCCCTTAAGGTTTCGGGGCCGGGGTGCAACCACATATTCTGCATCCCCTGTAGTTACGCCCCTGAATTCTGATTCTGACCGCAATGAGGAGGCAAAAGTGTGATAGGAGGCAGTGCTCTGATTGATTTCAGTGGGAAGCTGGCTATTACACTTCCTCCACTGATCAGCTATAACAATATCTGGCCCACTGCACTGATAGCGGGCCAAACGATCTGCTGACCGGTCAGGAACCCAAGTGGCGGGCCCCATTGATCAACTACTGATGACCTATGCTGAAGATAGCTCATTAGTAGTTAAAGTCCTGGAATACCTTTCAAACATTGTTCACCTATTCACAATTGATGACTTGATAGTTGATTGGCAAGGGTCGGCAGCTCAGGATTCCAGCCGATCAACTGTTTTCACAGCGGCTGTCAGTGTGTACAGAGCAGGAAGCAAATAGCTCCAGGTACATTGCAGCTGCCTTGGTTGGTATTGCAGATACTGTTCCCATTGAATTCAACCTGGGCCATGGCAATGTGTAGGAAACATATCTGCTTCCTGCTCCACACTAACTGCTGCCAGGAGAATAGCTGATCAGCTGGAATCCCAAGCAGTAGACCCATACTGATCAATTATTGATGACCTATTCTGAAGATAGGTCATTAATATTGTAGAGATGGACAACCCCTTTAAATTTTCCCAAACCTACAGTTAGCTTAAGTTTCTACAGGACAATTAATGGGGTAGACTTCCTTCAAATGACTTTTTCCATGACTTCAAATTTCTTTACAACCACTCCATCTTTCCTGGTTGCTACTGACCAGGACATGTGACTACTGCAGCCAATTGCTTGACACAATAGTGACCTTGTATAGCCAGTGATTGGCTGCAGCAGTCACATGTCCTGGTCAGAAGCAACCAGGGAGGACAAAGTGGTTGTGAAGCAATTACAAGTCACAGAAAAAAATGGAGGTACTTGGAAGCTTCCTAGGTGTTCATATTGTTAAAATATGTACAGTCACACCAGAAAAGTCATCAACAAACCTTATCCATAATGTTCAATGCACAGGCGATCAGCATCCATGTCCCTCATTTCCATCATCTGACCACCAGCTCCTCTCATACCGAGGTTTTTCTCCTTTAATTTTTTTACAAATTTGCTCTCCGCCACATCCTCCCATTACACTTCCTTACTTGTTAAAATAAAGTACCCTTTTTATTCTATTCCAAGACTAAATTGCTAATTTATTCCTCTACACCAGATGTCAACCACAAAATAAATGTGCTCTCTTAAATCGCATACAGTCACATTTAGTAGGGAAAACATAGGTTTTATAGATGGACATAAGGCGATTACAAGACAGAAGAGTAAAAAAAATATATATAAAAAACATTTGATGGGTTTTTGGAGCCAATCTGCTGCAGTTTGCACTGGATACTGATAGAGCACGTGAGCAATTATAGGAACTGCTCTTCTCATTCTGCTTCTCTTGGTTAACTCTCCAGATTGCTTGTCCCGTACCTGAAACACCCAGTGAGTGCTACTAAAGCTGCCGACAGCAATAATTCATAAAGTGCTATCAGACCTTGAAATTATACACATGCAATAAATATTTATGATGAACATTCTCAGCTAACACTCTCTTAAGCTTCCTGCATTCAGTGGAAAAGTCCCTGCACTACCGAAATGTAAGACGCCACTGTTCTGACCCAGCAGAATAAGACATCAAAGATACATTACATATCTGACACGGGAAGAGGTTACTTGTGAGCAACTCCTGACCAACCACTTGTAACTTCCTGCATGTACAGGAGGAAACCATATTCTATCACCTATGTATAAATATATAAGTACTTTAATTCTTCTCGCTGTATACAGCATGTAGTAGTGCAGTACACAGAAGGGCCTGTAGAGGGCTGCCGACAGGACTTCTGGTGCCATAGTTAACACAAAAGGGTTGAGCAGGAACTAGAAAAGGGCCAGTTCCTGCCGAAATCAGGTGGGGAGAGGACCAGCGCAGCAGAGCTGAGATGCTGCAGGTTGGTAGCCTAGCAAAGGCCAGAGTCCGAAAGGGACGACAACCCTGAACTCCCACCCGGTTAGGGTGCAATTGACTTTGTATGGTATGCGGTATCTGTTTGATTTGTCATGAAATAAAGGCTGGCAGGAGCCAGATAAAGAAATCCACGTTTCTGGAGTTTCTATACGTGTGGTGCACCATTTCCATGTAAGAGAGGTCAGCGATCCTGAGGCGAGTGACACCAACAGCCACAAGCAAAATTACTACTACCGGTATAATACTGCTATAATACTGCCCCTATGTAAAAGAATATAACTACTATAATACTGCTCCTGTGTACAAGAATATAACTACTATAATACTGCCTCCTATGTACAAGAATATAACTACTATAATACTGCCCCCCTGTAAAAGAATATAACTACTATAATACTGCCCTCTATGTACAAGAATATAACTACTATAATACTGCTCCTATGTACAAGAATATGGCTACTATAATACTGCCCCTATGTACAAGAATATAACTACTATAATACTGCCTCCTATGTACAAGAATATAACTACTATAATACTGACTCCAATGTACAAGAATATAACTACTATAATACTGCCCCCTATGTACAAGAATATAACTACTATAATACTGCCCCCTATGTATAAGAATATAACTACTATAATACTGCCCCCTATGCATAAGAATATAACTACTATAATACTGCCCCCTATGTACAAGAATATAACTAGAATAATACTGCCCCTTATGTACACGAAGATAACTACTATAATACTGCCCCCTATGTACAAGAATATAACTACTATAATACTGCCTCCTATGTACAAGAATATAACTACTATAATACTGCTCCTATGTACAAGAATATAACTACTATAATACTGCCCCCTATGTACAAGAATATAACTACTATAATACTGCCCCTATGTACAAGAATATAACTACTATAATACTGCCCCCTATGTACAAGAATATAACTAGTATAATACTGCCCCTTATGTACAAGAAGATAACTACTATAATACTGCCCCCTATGTACAAGAATATAACTACTATAATACTGCCTCCTATGTACAAGAATATAACTACTATAATACTGCCTCCTATGTACAAGAATATAACTACTATAATACTGCCTCCTATGTACAAGAATATAACTACTATAATACTGCCTCCTATGTACAAGAATATAACTACTATAATACTGCCCCCTATGTATAAGAATATAACTACTATAACACTGCCCCCTATGTACAAGAGTATAACTACTGCAATACTGCTCCTATGTACAAGAATATAACTACTATAATACTGCCTCCTATGTACATGAATATAACTACTATAATACTGCCTCCTGTGTCCAAGAATATAGCTACTATAATACTGCCCCGTATGTACAAGTATATAACTATTATAATACTGCCTCCTATATACAAGAGTATAACTACTGCAATACTGCTCCAATGTACAAGAATCTAACTACTATAATACTGCTCCTATGTGCAAGAATATAACTCCTATAATACTGCCCCCTATGTGCAAGAATATAACTCCTATAATACTGCCCCCTATGTACAAGAATATAACTACTATAATACAGCCCCTATGTACAAGAATATAACTACTATAATACTGTCTCAATGTACAAGAATATAACTGCTATAATACTGCCTATTATGTACAAGGATAAAAAATACTATAATACTGCTCCTACGTACAAGAATATAACTACTATAATACTGCGCCCTATATATAAGAATATAACTACTATAATAATGTCTCCTATGTACAAGAAAATAACTACTGTAATACTGCTCTTCTGTACAAGAATATAACTACTATAATACTGCTCCTATGTACAAGAATATAACTACTATAAAACTGTTCCCTATGTATAAGAATATAACTACTATAATACTGCCCCCTATGGACAAGAATACAACTGCTATAATACTGCCTCCTATGTACAAAAATATAACTACTATAATACTGTCCCCTATGTACAAGAATATAACTCCTATAATACTGTCTCAGATGTACAAGAATACAACTACTATAATATTGCCTTCTATGTACAAAAATATAACTACTATAATACTGATCGTTACGTACAAGAATATAACTACTATAATACTGCCCCCTATATTCACGAATATAACTACTATAATACTGTCTCCTATGTACAACAATATAACTACTATAATACTGCCTCCTATGTACAAGAATATAACTAGTATAATACTATCCCCTATGTACAAGAATATAACTACTATAATACTGCCCACTATGTACAAGAATATAACTACTATAATACTGCCTCCTATGTACAATAATATAACTACTATAATACTGCCCCAATGTACAAGAATATAACTACTATAATACTGCCCCCTGTGTACAAGAATATAACTACTATAATACTGCCTCCTATGTACCAGAATATAACTACTATAATACTATCCCCTATGTACAAGAATATAACTACTATAATACTGCCCCCTATGTACAAGAATATAACTACTATAATACTGCCTCCTATGTACAAGAATATAACTACTATAATACTGCCCCTATGTACAAGAATATAACTACTATAATACTGCCCCTATGTACAAGAATATAACTCCTATAATACTGCCCCTATGTGCAAGAACATAACTCCTATAATACTGCCCCCTATGTACAAGAATATAACTACTATAATACCGCCCCTATGTACAAGAATATAGCTACTATAATACTGTCTCAATGTACAAGAATATAACTGCTATAATACTGCCTATTATGTTCAAGAATATAACTACTATAATACTGCACATTATGTACAAGAATATAACTACTATAATACTGCTCCCTATGTACAAGAATATAACTACTATAATACTGCCCCCTATGTACAAGAATATAACTACTATAATACTGCCCCCTATGTACAAGAATATAACTACTATAATACTGCCTCCTATGTACAAGAATATAACTACTATAATACTGCTCCTATGTACAAGAATATAACTACTATAATACTGCCCCCTATGTACAAGAATATAACTGCTATAATACTGCCTATTATGTTCAAGAATATAACTACTATAATACTGCACATTATGTACAAGGATATAAATACTATAATACTGCTTCTACGTACAAGAATATCACTACTATAATACTGCGCCCTATATATAAGAATATAACTACCATAATTATGTCTCCTATGTACAAGAATATAACTACTATAATACTGCTCCTCTGTACAAGAATATAACTACTATAATACTGCTCCTATGTACAAGAATATAACTACTATAAAACTGTTCCCTATGTACAAGTATATAACTACTATAATACTGCCTCTATGTACAAGAATATAAATACTATAATACTGTCTCAATGTACAAAAATATAACTACTATAATACTGTCTCCTATGTACAAGAATATAACTACTATAATACTGCCCCTATATACAAGAATATAACTACTATAATACTGTCTACTATGTACAAGAATATAACTACTATAATACTGCCCCCGATCTACAAGAATATAACTACTGTAATACTGCTTTTATGTACAAGAATATAACTACTATAATACTGCCCCCTATGTACAAGAATATAACTACTATAATACTGCTCCTATGTACAAGAATATAACTACTATAATACTGCCCCCTATGTACAAGAATATAACTACTATAATACTGCCCCTATGTACAAGAATATAACTACTATAATACTGCCCCCTATGTACAAGAATATAACTAGTATAATACTGCCCCTTATGTACAAGAAGATAACTACTATAATACTGCCCCCTATGTACAAGAATATAACTACTATAATACTGCCTCCTATGTACAAGAATATAACTACTATAATACTGCCTCCAATGTACAAGAATATAACTACTATAATACTGCCTCCTATGTACAAGACTATAACTACTATAATACTGCCTCCTATGTACAAGAATATAACTACTATAATACTGCTCCCTATGTACAAGAATATAACTACTATAATACTGCCTCCTATGTACAAGAATATAACTACTCTAATACTGCCCCCTATGTATAAGAACATAACTACTATAACACTGCCCCCTATGTACAAGAGTATAACTACTGCAATACTGCTCCTATGTACAAGAATATAACTACTATAATACTGCCTCCTATGTACATGAATATAACTACTATAATACTGCCTCCTGTGTCCAAGAATATAGCTACTATAATACTGCCCCGTATGTACAAGTATATAACTATTATAATACTGCCTCCTATATACAAGAGTATAACTACTGCAATACTGCTCCAATGTACAAGAAACTAACTACTATAATACTGCTCCTATGTGCAAGAATATAACTCCTATAATACTGCCCCCTATGTGCAAGAATATAACTCCTATAATACTGCCCCCTATGTACAAGAATATAACTACTATAATACAGCCCCTATGTACAAGAATATAACTACTATAATACTGTCTCAATGTACAAGAATATAACTGCTATAATACTGCCTATTATGTACAAGGATAAAAAATACTATAATACTGCTCCTACGTACAAGAATATAACTACTATAATACTGCGCCCTATATATAAGAATATAACTACTATAATAATGTCTCCTATGTACAAGAAAATAACTACTGTAATACTGCTCTTCTGTACAAGAATATAACTACTATAATACTGCTCCTATGTACAAGAATATAACTACTATAAAACTGTTCCCTATGTATAAGAATATAACTACTATAATACTGCCCCCTATGGACAAGAATACAACTGCTATAATACTGCCTCCTATGTACAAAAATATAACTACTATAATACTGCCCCCTATGTACAAGAATATAACTCCTATAATACTGTCTCATATGTACAAGAATACAACTACTATAATATTGCCTTCTATGTACAAAAATATAACTACTATAATACTGATCGTTACGTACAAGAATATAACTACTATAATACTGCCCCCTATATTCAAGAATATAACTACTATAATACTGTCTCCTATGTACAACAATATAACTACTATAATACTGCCTCCTATGTACAAGAATATAACTACTATAATACTATCCCCTATGTACAAGAATATAACTACTATAATACTGCCCACTATGTACAAGAATATAACTACTATAATACTGCCTCCTATGTACAAGAATATAACTACTATAATACTGCCCCAATGTACAAGAATATAACTACTATAATACTGCCCCCTGTGTACAAGAATATAACTACTATAATACTGCCTCCTATGTACCAGAATATAACTACTATAATACTATCCCCTATGTACAAGAATATAACTACTATAATACTGCTCCCTATGTACAAGAATATAACTACTATAATACTGCCTCCTATGTACAAGAATATAACTACTATAATACTGCCCCTATGTACAAGCATATAACTACTATAATACTGCCCCTATGTACAAGAATATAACTCCTATAATACTGCCCCTATGTGCAAGAACATAACTCCTATAATACTGTCCCCTATGTACAAGAATATAACTACTATAATACCGCCCCTATGTACAAGAATATAGCTACTATAATACTGTCTCAATGTACAAGAATATAACTGCTATAATACTGCCTATTATGTTCAAGAATATAACTACTATAATACTGCACGTTATGTACAAGGATATAAATACTATAATACTGCTTCTACGTACAAGAATATCACTACTATAATACTGCGCCCTATATATAAGAATATAACTACCATAATTATGTCTCCTATGTACAAGAATATAACTACTATAATACTGCTCCTCTGTACAAGAATATAACTACTATAATACTGCTCCTATGTACAAGAATATAACTACTATAAAACTGTTCCCTATGTACAAGTATATAACTACTATAATACTGCCTCTATGTACAAGAATATAAATACTATAATACTGTCTCAATGTACAAAAATATAACTACTATAATACTGTCTCCTATGTACAAGAATATAACTACTATAATACTGCCCCTATATACAAGAATATAACTACTATAATACTGTCTACTATGTACAAGAATATAACTACTATAATACTGCCCCCGATCTACAAGAATATAACTACTGTAATACTGCTTTTATGTACAAGAATATAACTACTATAATACTGCCCCCTATGTACAAGAATATAACTACTATAAAACTGCCCCTATGTACAAGAATACAACTACTATAATACTGCCCCCTATATACAAGAATATAACTACTATAATACTGTCTACTATGTACAACAATATAACTACTATAATACTGCCTCTATGTACAAGAATATAACTACTATAATACTGCCCCCTATGTACAAGAATATAACTACTATAATATTGCCCCTATGTACAAGAATATAACTACTATAATATTGCCCCTATGTCTATGTACAAGAATATAACTACAATAATACTGCCTCCTATGTACATGATTATAACTACTATAATACTCCCCTATGTAACAGAATATAACTACTATAATACTGCCCCCTATGTACAAGAATATAACTACTATAATACTGCCTCCTATGTACAAGAATATAACTGCTGTATTGCTGTTTCTCTGTACAAGAATATAACTACTATAATACTGCCCCCTATATACAAGAATATAACTACTATAATACAGTCTACTATGTACAAGAATATAACTACAATAATACTGCCTCCTATGTACAAGATTATAACTACTATAATACTCCCCTATGTGCTAGAATATAACTACTATAATACTGCCCCCTATGTTCAAGAATATAACTACTATAATACTGCCTACTATGTACAAGAATATAACTGCTGTATTGCTGTTTCTCTGTACAAGAATATAACTACTATAATACTGCCTCCTACGTACAAGAATATAACTACTATAATACAGCCCCCTATGTACAAGAATATAACTACTATAATACTGCCAACTATGTACAAGAATATAACTACTATAATACTGCTCCGTATGTACAAGAATATAACTACTATAATACTGCCTCCTATGTACAAGAATACAACTACTATAATACCACTCCCCTATGTACAAAAATATAACTACTATAATACTGCCCCCTATATACAAGAATATTACTACTATAATACTGTCTCCTATGTACAAGAATATAACTACTATAATACTGCCTCCTATGTACAAGAATATAACTACTATAATACTGCCCCCTATGTACAAGAATATAACTACTATAATACTGCCCCTATGTATAAGAATATAACTACTACAATACTGCCCCCTATGTATAAGAATATAACTACTATAATACTGCCCCCTATGGACAAGAATACAACTGCTATAATACTGCCTCCTATGTACAAAAATATAACTACTACAATACTGCCCCCTATATACAAGAATATTACTACTATAATACTGTCTCCTATGTACAAGAATATAACTACTATAATACTGTCTCCTATGTACAAGAATATACCTACTATAATTCTGCCTCCTATGTCCAAGAATATAACTACTATAATACTGCTCCTATGTACAAGAATATAACTACTATAATAATGCTCTTATGTTCAGGAATATAACTACTATAAAACTGTCCCCTATGTACAAGAATATAGCTACAATAATAATGCCCCTATGTACAAGAATATAACTCCTATAATACTATCTCATATGTACAAGAATACAACTACTATAATATTGCCTTCTATGTACAAAAATATAACTACTATAATACTGATCGTTATGTACAAGAATATAACTACTGTAATACTGCCCCCTATATTCAAGAATATAACTACTATAATACTGTCTCCTATGTCCAACCATATAACTACTATAATACTGCCTCCTATGTACAAGAATATAACTACAATAATACTATCCCCTATGTACAAGAATAAAACTACTATAATACTGCCTCCCATGTACAAGAATATAACTACTATAATACTGCCCCTATGTACAAGAATATAACTACTATAATACTGCCCCCTGTGTACAAGAATATAACTACTATAATACTGCCCCTATGTACAAGAATATAACTCCTATAATACTGCCCCCTATGTGCAAGAATATAACTCCTATAATACTGCCCCCTATGTGCAAGAATATAACTCCTATAATACTGCCCCCTATGTAGAAGAATATAACTACTATAATACTGCCCCTATGTACAAGAATATAACTACTATAATACTGTCTCAATGTACAAGAATATAACTGCTATAAAACTGCCTATTATGTACAAGAATATAACTACTATAATACTGCCCGTTATGTACAAGTATATAAATACTATAATACTGCTTCTACGTACAAGAATATAACTACTATAATACTGCGCCCTATATAAGAGAATATAACTACTATAATAATGTCTCCTATGTACAAGAATATAACTACTATAATACTGCTCCTCTGTACAAGAATATAACTACTATAATACTGCTCCTATGTACAAGAATATAACTACTATAAAACTGTTCCCTATGTACAAGAATATAACTACTATAATACTGCCTCTATGTACAAGAATATAAATACTATAATACTGTCTCAATGTACAAAAATATAACTACTATAATATTGTCTTCTATGTACAAGAATATAACTACTATAATACTGCCCCTATATACAAGAATATAACTACTATAATACTGTCTACTATGTACAAGAATATAACTACTATAATACTGTCTCCTATGTACAAGAATATAACTACTATAATACTGCTCCTATGTACAAGAATATAACTACTATAATACTGTCTACTATGTACAAGAAAATAACTATAATACTGCCCCCTATATACAAGAATATAACTACTATAATACTGTCTACTATGTACAAGAATATAACTACTATAATACTGCCCCCTATCTACAAGAATATAACTACTGTAATACTGCCCCCTATGTACAAGAATATAACTACTATAATACTGCCTCCTATGTACAAGAATATAACTACTATAATACTGCCCATATGTACAGGAATACAACTACTATAATACTGCCCCCTATATACAAGAACATAACTACTATAATACTGTCTACTATGTGCAAGAATATAACTACTATAATACTGCCTCTATGTACAAGAATATAACTACTATAATACTGCTCCTCTGTACAAGAATATAACTACTATAATACTGCTCCTATGTACAAGAATATAACTACTATAAAACTGTTCCCTATGTACAAGTATATAACTACTATAATACTGCCTCTATGTACAAGAATATAAATACTATAATACTGTCTCAATGTACAAAAATATAACTACTATAATACTGTCTCCTATGTACAAGAATATAACTACTATAATACTGCCCCTATATACAAGAATATAACTACTATAATACTGTCTACTATGTACAAGAATATAACTACTATAATACTGCCCCCGATCTACAAGAATATAACTACTGTAATACTGCTTTTATGTACAAGAATATAACTACTATAATACTGCCCCCTATGTACAAGAATATAACTACTATAAAACTGCCCCTATGTACAAGAATACAAC
The DNA here is from genome assembly GCF_035609145.1 of Eleutherodactylus coqui. Taxonomy (NCBI): domain Eukaryota; kingdom Metazoa; phylum Chordata; class Amphibia; order Anura; family Eleutherodactylidae; genus Eleutherodactylus; species Eleutherodactylus coqui. Next base: position 519,069,927 of record NC_089837.1, on the reverse strand, counting down.
TACTATAATACTGCCCCCTATATACAAGAATATAACTACTATAATACTGTCTACTATGTACAACAATATAACTACTATAATACTGCCTCTATGTACAAGAATATAACTACTATAATACTGCCCCCTATGTACAAGAATATAACTACTATAATATTGCCCCTATGTACAAGAATATAACTACTATAATATTGCCCCTATGTCTATGTACAAGAATATAACTACAATAATACTGCCTCCTATGTACATGATTATAACTACTATAATACTCCCCTATGTAACAGAATATAACTACTATAATACTGCCCCCTATGTACAAGAATATAACTACTATAATACTGCCTCCTATGTACAAGAATATAACTGCTGTATTGCTGTTTCTCTGTACAAGAATGTAACTACTATAATACTGCCCCCTATATACAAGAATATAACTACTATAATACAGTCTACTATGTACAAGAATATAACTACTATAATACTGCCCCCGATCCACAAGAATATAACTACTGTAATACTGCTTTTATGTACAAGAATATAACTACTATAATACTGCCCCCTATGTACAAGAATATAACTACTATAAAACTGCCCCTATGTACAAGAATACAACTACTATAATACTGCCCCCTATATACAAGAATATAACTACTATAATACTGTCTACTATGTACAACAATATAACTACTATAATACTGCCTCTATGTACAAGAATATAACTACTATAATACTGCCCCCTATGTACAAGAATATAACTACTATAATATTGCCCCTATGTACAAGAATATAACTACTATAATATTGCCCCTATGTACAAGAATATAACTACAATAATACTGCCTCCTATGTACAAGATTATAACTACTATAATACTCCCCTATGTACTAGAATATAACTACTATAATACTGCCCCCTATGTTCAAGAATATAACTACTATAATACTGCCTACTATGTACAAGAATATAACTGCTGTATTGCTGTTTCTCTGTACAAGAATATAACTACTATAATACTGCCTCCTACGTACAAGAATATAACTACTATAATACAGCCCCCTATGTACAAGAATATAACTACTATAATACTGCCAACTATGTACAAGAATATAACTACTATAATACTGCTCCGTATGTACAAGAATATAACTACTATAATACTGCCTCCTATGTACAAGAATACAACTACTATAATACCACTCCCCTATGTACAAAAATATAACTACTATAATACTGCCCCCTATATACAAGAATATTACTACTATAATACTGTCTCCTATGTACAAGAATATAACTACTATAATACTGCCTCCTATGTACAAGAATATAACTACTATAATACTGCCCCCTATGTACAAGAATATAACTACTATAATACTGCCCCTATGTATAAGAATATAACTACTACAATACTGCCCCCTATGTATAAGAATATAACTACTATAATACTGCCCCCTATGGACAAGAATACAACTGCTATAATACTGCCTCCTATGTACAAAAATATAACTACTACAATACTGCCCCCTATATACAAGAATATTACTACTATAATACTGTCTCCTATGTACAAGAATATAACTACTATAATACTGTCTCCTATGTACAAGAATATACCTACTATAATTCTGCCTCCTATGTCCAAGAATATAACTACTATAATACTGCTCCTATGTACAAGAATATAACTACTATAATAATGCTCTTATGTTCAGGAATATAACTACTATAAAACTGTCCCCTATGTACAAGAATATAGCTACTATAATACTGCCCCTATGTACAAGAATATAACTCCTATAATACTGTCTCATATGTACAAGAATACAACTACTATAATATTGCCTTCTATGTACAAAAATATAACTACTATAATACTGATCGTTATGTACAAGAATATAACTACTGTAATACTGCCCCCTATATTCAAGAATATAACTACTATAATACTGTCTCCTATGTCCAACCATATAACTACTATAATACTGCCTCCTATGTACAAGAATATAACTACAATAATACTATCCCCTATGTACAAGAATATAACTACTATAATACTGCCTCCCATGTACAAGAATATGCAAGAATATAACTCCTATAATACTGCCCCCTATGTGCAAGAATATAACTCCTATAATACTGCCCCCTATGTAGAAGAATATAACTACTATAATACTGCCCCTATGTACAAGAATATAACTACTATAATACTGTCTCAATGTACAAGAATATAACTGCTATAAAACTGCCTATTATGTACAAGAATATAACTACTATAATACTGCCCGTTATGTACAAGGATATAAATACTATAATACTGCTTCTACGTACAAGAATATAACTACTATAATACTGCGCCCTATATAAGAGAATATAACTACTATAATAATGTCTCCTATGTACAAGAATATAACTACTATAATACTGCTCCTCTGTACAAGAATATAACTACTATAATACTGCTCCTATGTACAAGAATATAACTACTATAAAACTGTTCCCTATGTACAAGAATATAACTACTATAATACTGCCTCTATGTAAAGAATATAAATACTATAATACTGTCTCAATGTACAAAAATATAACTACTATAATATTGTCTTCTATGTACAAGAATATAACTACTATAATACTGCCCCTATATACAAGAATATAACTACTATAATACTGTCTACTATGTACAAGAATATAACTACTATAATACTGTCTCCTATGTACAAGAATATAACTACTATAATACTGCTCCTATGTACAAGAATATAACTACTATAATACTGTCTACTATGTACAAGAAAATAACTATAATACTGCCCCCTATATACAAGAATATAACTACTATAATACTGTCTACTATGTACAAGAATATAACTACTATAATACTGCCCCCTATCTACAAGAATATAACTACTGTAATACTGCTTTTATGTACAAGAATATAACTACTATTAAACTGCCCCCTATGTACAAGAATATAACTACTATAATACTGCCCATATGTACAGGAATACAACTACTATAATACTGCCCCCTATATACAAGAACATAACTACTATAATACTGTCTACTATGTACAAGAATATAACTACTATAATACTGCCTCTATGTACAAGAATATAACTACTATAATACTGCCCCCTATGTACAAGAATATAACTACTATAATATTGCCCCTATGTACAAGAATATAACTACTATAATACTGCCTCCTATGTACAAGATTATAACTACTATAATACTCCCCTATGTACCAGAATATAACTACTATAATACTGCCCCCTATGTACAAGAATATAACTACTATAATACTGCCCCCTATGTACAAGAATATAACTGCTGTATTGCTGTTTCTCTGTACAAGAATATAACTACTATAATACTGCCTCCTATGTACAAGAATATAACTACTATAATACAGCCCCCTATGTACAAGAATATAACTACTATAATACTGCCAACTTTGTACAAGAATATAACTACTATAATACTGCTCCGTATGTACAAGAATATAACTACTATAATACTGCCTCCTATGTACATGAATATAACTACTATAATACTGCCTCCTATGTACAAGAATATAACTACTATAATACCACTCCCCTATGTACAAGAATATAACTATTATAATACTGCCCCCTATGTACAAGAATATAACTTCTATAATACTGCCCCCTATGTACAAGAATATAACTACTATAATACTGCTACTATGTACAAGAATATAACTACTATAATACTGCCTCCTATGTACAAGAATATAACTACTATAATACTGCCCCCTATGCACAAGAATATAACTACTATAATACTGCCAATTATGTACAAGAATATAACTATTATAATACTACCCCCTATGTACAAGAATATAACTACTACCGGTATAATACTGCCCCAATGTACAAGAATATAACTCCTATAATACTGCCCCCTATGCACAAGAATATAACTACTATAATACTGCCCCCTATGTACAAGAATATAGCTACAATAATACTGCCCCCTATGTACAATAATATAACTACTATAATACTGCCTCCTATGTACAAGAATATAACTACTATAATACTGCCTCCTATATACAAGAATATAACTACTATAATACTGCCCCCTATGTACAAGAATATAACTACTATAATACTGCTCCCTATGTACAAAAATATAACTACTATAATACTGCCTCCTATGTACAAGAATATAACTACTATAATACTGCCCCCTATGTACAAGAATATAACTACTATAATACTGCCCCTATGTACAAGAATATAACTACTATAATACTGCCCCCCTATGTACAAGAATATAACTACTATAATACTGGCCCCTATGTACAAGAATATAACTACTATAATACTGCCCCCTATGTACAAGAATATACCTACTATAATACTGCCCCCTATGTACAAGAATATAACTACTATAATACTGCCCCTATGTACAAGAATATAACTACTATAATACTGCCCCCTATGTACAATAATATAACTACTATAATACTGCCTCCTATGTACAAGAATATAACTACTATAATACTGCCTCCTATATACAAGAATATAACTACTATAATACTGCCCCCTATGTACAAGAATATAACTACTATAATACTGCTCCCTATGTACAAAAATATAACTACTATAATACTGCCTCCTATGTACAAGAATATAACTACTATAATATTGTCTTCTATGTACAAGAATATAACTACTATAATACTGCCCCTATATACAAGAATATAACTACTATAAAACTGTCTACTATGTACAAGAATATAACTACTATAATACTGTCTCCTATGTACAAGAATATAACTACTATAATACTGCTCCTATGTACAAGAATATAACTACTATAATACTGTCTACTATGTACAAGAAAATAACTATAATACTGCCCCCTATATACAAGAATATAACTACTATAATACTGTCTACTATGTACAAGAATATAACTACTATAATACTGCCCCCTATCTACAAGAATATAACTACTGTAATACTGCTTTTATGTACAAGAATATAACTACTATTAAACTGCCCCCTATGTACAAGAATATAACTACTATAATACTGCCCATATGTACAGGAATACAACTACTATAATACTGCCCCCTATATACAAGAACATAACTACTATAATACTGTCTACTATGTACAAGAATATAACTACTATAATACTGCCTCTATGTACAAGAATATAACTACTATAATACTGCCCCCTATGTACAAGAATATAACTACTATAATATTGCCCCTATGTACAAGAATATAACTACTATAATACTGCCTCCTATGTACAAGATTATAACTACTATAATACTCCCCTATGTACCAGAATATAACTACTATAATACTGCCCCCTATGTACAAGAATATAACTACTATAATACTGCCCCCTATGTACAAGAATATAACTGCTGTATTGCTGTTTCTCTGTACAAGAATATAACTACTATAATACTGCCTCCTATGTACAAGAATATAACTACTATAATACAGCCCCCTATGTACAAGAATATAACTACTATAATACTGCCAACTTTGTACAAGAATATAACTACTATAATACTGCTCCGTATGTACAAGAATATAACTACTATAATACTGCCTCCTATGTACATGAATATAACTACTATAATACTGCCTCCTATGTACAAGAATATAACTACTATAATACCACTCCCCTATGTACAAGAATATAACTATTATAATACTGCCCCCTATGTACAAGAATATAACTTCTATAATACTGCCCCCTATGTACAAGAATATAACTACTATAATACTGCTACTATGTACAAGAATATAACTACTATAATACTGCCTCCTATGTACAAGAATATAACTACTATAATACTGCCCCCTATGCACAAGAATATAACTACTATAATACTGCCAATTATGTACAAGAATATAACTATTATAATACTACCCCCTATGTACAAGAATATAACTACTACCGGTATAATACTGCCCCAATGTACAAGAATATAACTCCTATAATACTGCCCCCTATGCACAAGAATATAACTACTATAATACTGCCCCCTATGTACAAGAATATAGCTACAATAATACTGCCCCCTATGTACAATAATATAACTACTATAATACTGCCTCCTATGTACAAGAATATAACTACTATAATACTGCCTCCTATATACAAGAATATAACTACTATAATACTGCCCCCTATGTACAAGAATATAACTACTATAATACTGCTCCCTATGTACAAAAATATAACTACTATAATACTGCCTCCTATGTACAAGAATATAACTACTATAATACTGCCCCCTATGTACAAGAATATAACTACTATAATACTGCCCCTATGTACAAGAATATAACTACTATAATACTGCCCCCCTATGTACAAGAATATAACTACTATAATACTGGCCCCTATGTACAAGAATATAACTACTATAATACTGCCCCCTATGTACAAGAATATACCTACTATAATACTGCCCCCTATGTACAAGAATATACCTACTATAATAGTGCCCCCTATGTACAAGGATATAACTACTATAATACTGCCCCCCATGTACAAGAATATAACTACTATAATACTGCCCCCCTATGTACAAGAATATAACTACTATAATACTGGCCCCTATGTACAAGAATATAACTAGTATAATACTGCCCCCTATGTACAAGAATATAACTACTATAATACTGCCCCTATGTACAAGAATATAACTACTATAATACTGCCCCCTATGTACAAGAATATAACTGCTGTATTGCTGTTTCTTTGCATAATAATATAGCTATTTTAGTGCAGAATGCTATGTTAAGCTCTTCTTCCCCCACAATATAGGACATATTTCCACCTCACGCTTCCCACATACACATATGTCACAATGCCTGCGAGAGTTTAAAGAAGACACTCTCTTTAATAATATTATGCAGGAAAGCAGCAACTGTGAGCCAAGAATGTCTTGTGTCTCTGCGTGAGAGGATATCTGTGCTGCTCTTCCCTTTATTGGTATTCATACGGAGTGCGGCTTAGTAAAGATGTCAAGTGCTCACGTTGGAATCCTCGGATCTTGGGTTCCAATAAACTCTACCACCTTCGGTGTGCATCTCTTTGGAATGACATGTTTTTCTACATGTTATTTATTTATACCCAGCGGAACCCAGGGAAAATGCATTTTAGTGCAGCGGAAAAACAAGACCTCACGGGGAGAAAAGCCTGAACCTGCGGATTTTATCATGCAACTTCAGCCATAGCAGCTCAGCAAGGAGAGAATCTGGAATTTCAGAGAATTTTTGAATCATGTTTCCTTTCTGGTTTGCAGTTTCTATAATGTTAATTTGTAAAAAAAACAACAAAAAAACAAAAACAATAATTTAAAAGTAAAAAAACAAACAAACAAAACAGAATGGTATTATGCTTTTTGTTATTTAAATGCCCCTACAGTTTACAAGGTGCCCCACTCTTTGTATGTCTAGTGATCAACTGTAATCTAGTAGATTAGTAATCTGTCACTATGCGACCAATGAGTGTTCTGTGTTTGTATGTACTGGTTTGTAGAGATGAGCGAGCATACTCGTCTGAGCTTGATGCTCGTTCGAGTATTAGGGTGCTCGAGATGCTCGTTACTTGAGACGACCACCACGCGGTACTCGTCTCGACTAAACGAGCACTGACCATTGAATTCAATGGAGCCGACAATACAGCCGGCTCCATTGAAAGCAATGGGCTGCCGGCTAGCGCGGGATGAATTTTCGGGAAGGGCTTAAAAATATAAGCCCTTACCTGAAAATCATCCTAAAATGTGTAAAAAGTAAAAAAAAAAATATATACTCACCTTGTCCCGGCAGAACGATGTTAGCCCATTGAATTCAATGGAGCCGGCAATACAGCCGGCTCCATTGAAAGCAATGGGCTGCCGGCGATCGCACAATAAATTTTCTGGATGGGCTTAAATATATAAGCCCTTCCCTGCAATTCATCCAGAAATGTGTAAAAATAAAAAAAATATATATACACTCACCTGGTCCCGGCAGACGGAGTTCAGCTGCGGCCAGCTGGCAGTTCTCCTGAACTGCTCTATGTAGTATTCAGCAGCCCAGGATTTAAAATCCCCTCCTGCGAATGAGCTGCCTCTGATTGGTCACAGCCTGACCAATCAGAGGCAGATCTCACTCACACCCATTCATGAATTCATGAATGGGTGAGTGAGTGCTACCACTGATTGGCTCAACGCAGCTGTCAGCTGAATGACAGCAGTTCAGCACCACAGTGCAGGGGACAGCAGGAGAACATGCGGCTGTGCCCAGGCAGCTGAAGGGAGGTGAGTATCTATTTTTTTTGTTTTTTAAATCACTTTTAATTCATTTCCAGGGAATGGCTTATATGTAAAGCCCTTCCCTGAAAAAGAATTCAGGTGTGCCAGCGGACCATTGTCTTCAATGGAGTCGCCGGCAGCAGCAGCGGCTCCATTGAAGAGAATGCCTGCATTTTTATTCTTTTTTTACACTAAAATCTTTCTTTTTCAGGTAAGGGCTTATATTTTTAAGCCCTTCCCGAAAACTAATCCCGCGCTTGCCGGCAGCCCATTGCTTTCAATGGAGCCGGCTGTATTGCAGGCTCCATTGAATTCAATGGGCTAACATCATTCTTCTCTGCCACAGCTGTTACAGCTGTGGCAGAGGAGAACGATCGTTATGCTGACAGTGGGGGGGGGGGGCTCACTCTTGCCACTATTGTGGCTTAATAGTGAGACCTCGAGCCCGAAATGCAGCCCTGCATGTCGCTCCTCGCCTGCCCTATCCATTTCTGTGTTTTTTACATGACTTTGGTGATTTGCTAAGATTTTCACAAATGAAAACCTTAGCGGAGCACTAGTCATATACAAAAATGCTCGAGTCGCCCATTGACTTCAATGGGGTTCGTTACTCGAAACGAACCCTCGAGCATCACTGAAAGTTCGACTCGAGTAACGAGCACTCGAGCATTTTGGTGCTCGCTCATCTCTACTGGTTTGTTGTTCACTTGTTCTTTTTCATGATCACTGTATGAATGTTTGGGAACATTTAGACAGTCCAAAATATAATTTGTCAACTATTTTGGGGGCGTGAGGTTTCTTGGCGGTCATGTATTTGAAGTTTTGGCTGCTCCCCATGGCATGCTCATTGGTTGCCAAGTCCACTTAACGCTCGATGAACAAGTACACACCTCCCTGCAAAGTTGTTGGCTAGTTGTAATGGGGGGCGCTAGTCCTCCCCTCCACTGTGCTATTTTATTATGGTTTATGTTTCCATTCCACTTTTCTCTAATTGCTGTACGTTAGGGTCTGTTTAGCATACGGGGCACAAGGTCAAGGCTGTACAGCGTCTAGTATTGAGGACGAGGTCTTATGCCAGTATGAAAGATATGCTGAAGGAGCAAGATGCCATTACTGAACAGGATGAGCAATGCCCACACAGATAATCTGCACTGCCATCCGTCCGCAGTGCCCACCGTAAGGGTTCTGCACCAAGGGGAACATAGAGACCTTTCGTAGATCCAGAGAATTTCGTTGTCATACAAGCTTTTCGCTAACCTTGAGGGATCGTGGTTTGGAAGATTGTTCACTCTGACATCCTCTGCTTTCAGAGATCATCTTTTGATGCTGGTGAGGACTAACCTGCTGCTTGGACTGGACTGTTTACATTAAAGTCAGTTTGAGCATCATCAGACATCTATAATGGGGTCACCAAGGGTGTGTCCGTTTACTTCCACAACGCATGTACCTTATTGTTGGAGGCTCCTGGGAAGAAGGAGTCCCACGTGAACAGGTAACACTGGTCCCCTGTCCTAGAGCATGCAGTTCTCATTTCCATACCCACCTGGCTGGCCAATTCCACTCTTTTCATAGTCCCTGAATGACGGTCATCTGTATACCCCAGATGATAGTTAATCAACCAGTGACTTTTTTTAGGTGAGCTGAAACAAAGCAACTTGTGTATAGTGAATGAATTCTCGCCCGTCACCTGGTTGGTGGGCGACTTTACATGGAACAACTGTCGTTTACAGTTGCTTTATTGAGTAGCTGTTGGAATGATAGTTGTCCCATATAAAGCCCCCCTTAGATCCGTTTTACACGGGCCAACATGTCAGACCCAGATGCCCAACAGGCCATCCCAATGATGATCGTTCCTGTACTTTTACACAGGAATGAGCATTGCTGAATGAATGGAGGCGAAGGGGACTGGGGATCATTCCAGCCCACCTGCCTCCATGTACAGTAAACAGGCAGTCTTTCATGAATGTAGGATTGCCTGTTTACATGGGCCAATCCGTAGTTCAGTTTTCTGCATACAGAAACTCAACAACAAGCGAGACATGAGTGAAATTCCGTTAGTCTTTGAGTCGGGCATGCCTTTACATTGAGCGATTTATTGTCTTAGTGTATGATTTCCCTGGAGCAACGCAACAGGTAAAGTGATCTATTATAAAGTCCCCAGTTAAAGGGGTTTTCTGACCTTTAAAAAGACGCGCCCAGAGTGGTTAATGGTATAAAAATTTAAATCTTCATTACTCACCCTTCTACTGTGTCTCTGGCCCACGCATCGGCCATGTGACTGATGAACGTTTCATCACTGTTTCCTGTTTCGTGGGGACCGGAGCAGAGGGGACTCGGTCACTGGTGCTGGATCGGAGGCAACATGGAAAAGTGAGTAATGGCAATTTAATTATTTTTGCCATTCTCTACCCTGGGGAAACTTTTTGATGGTCATAAAAACACTTTTAGAATTAATGGGACCCCTAGAGGTTTTATTTCTCTTCTATTACACAAGTGTAGGGGAGTTATCGGCCCCACCAAGTGTTTGGTCAACAGCTATTGAGCATTTGTCGGTCTCTTAAGTGGAAAACAGGGAAGTAAATGTCACAATTTGTAGTTTAACCCTTTTAATGATGGATGAAGGGGGGGGGGGGTTCTACAGTATTTGTTCAAGTGTCGAAGAGAAAAAATTTTTAGTGGTCTTTTTGCTTAAAGTACTAATGGGAACGAATGGCCATTAGCACTTTATTAGCTTTATTGGCATGCAAATGAGCCTCCAGCAGCTGTTTGCAAATCCCAGCATGTGGTCTGGACTTTGAACTCAGCTGCATTGTCTTCCCATGGGCTGCTGTGGGCTGTCAGCTGAATAACATGTAATCAGCTCCTCCCGTGGAGTATACAGCATGTGGTCCCTGCTATCTCTCTCCGGCTGAAGGATGGATTTTATGCTCCCCTAAAAATCATCTTTCAGCCGAAGAGTGAACGATGGAAGCGTTTACACGTAACAATTATTACTCAAAAGTCATCATTTGAACAAATTTTGTAAATGGGGCTTTAGACTTTACAGTCTTTTACAGGCAGATGAAGAGAGGCCTGACACCCAACAACCCCAATGAACAGCTATCCGCTTGAGCCATGGTGTTAGTGATTTAAGACTCTGTGTTATAGAAAGACACACCTGTACAATGTATAGTGGCCAGGAATAGTACTGCAGGTTCAGTCCCATTCACATCAAAAACTACACGTTTCATATAATGTGCTGTATACAAGCCAAGTTTCTTTAAAATAGTCCTTGTTTCAAGGGATCAGCTGTCACATCCGTTGCACCATTTTTTCTTCTTGTTTGTCTAATAATACAGGATATTTGATAATCTTGCACCTATTGAATCCAAATTAGAGGAATTTTCCTTTGAGAATGGACTATATGACAGCTTTCCTTTAAATAGAACTATCACTTTATTTATACTACATACAGGAAAACATAAACATGTGCATAAAATGGGAACATAAACCATGAAAAATCAATGCTAAATCCTAACACTTTTCAAGTTCAAATTAGTAACGCATAAAATGGCTATTACAATCCCGGATGCGGAGAAGGTGACCTCCACCCAGAGGTCATACACCGAGGTGGTAAGACAGCAGCAGCATGCAGTGACATTTATACAAGGTACGTAGGATATAGATATATAGAGTAGAGATATACAGTATAGAAGTCTTTGTATGCAAAGTTTATGTGCATGCATCATAAGTAAATATTTAGGTGGGGGGGAGCTATGGGTGGGCTTGTGAGACACGGGGTTCCAGTATGGGAACCAACAAGGAACTTAACCTTGGCAAGGTATTTAGATACAGAATCAGGCCTCTTGGAGGGTATTGTGTGCATGAAGTGTTAAGGGGCGGTTGGGAAGTGTTGTAGGTAGAGGTGAGCGAACGTACTCGTCCGAGCTTGATATTCGTGCGAATATTAGGGTGTTCGGGATGCTCATTACTCGTAACGAGCACCACGCGGTGTTCCGGTTACTTTCACTTTCATCTCTGAGACGTTAGCGCGCTTTTCTGGCCAATTGAAAGACAGGGAAGGCATTACAACTTCCCCCTGTGACGTTCAAGCCCTATACCACCCCCCTGCAGTGAGTGGCTGGGGAGATCTGATGTCACCCGAGTATAAAAGTCGGCCCCTCCCGCGGCTCGCCACACATGCCTTGTGAGTTAGCTGAGGGAAAGTGCTATCGTGCTGGAGCTGCTGTAGGGAGAGCGTTAGGAGTTAGTGTAGGCTTCAAGAACCCCAACGGTCCTTCTCAGGGCCACATCTACCTGTGTGCAGGCTGCTGCTAGCAGTGTTTTTTTTTTTTTTCTCAAAATCGGCAGTGCAGAGCATTGCACCCGGCATTAGGGACAGAAGTGGTGTATAGGCAGGGAGAGTGTTAGGAGTGAGTGTAGCCTTCAAGAACCCCAACGGTCCTTTCTAGGGCCACATCTATCCGTGTGCAGTACTGTGCTGGCTGCTGTTAGCAGTGTTGCATTTTTTTTTTTTTCAAAAAATCGTCTGTGCAGAGCATTGCACCCTCCATTGATACTACAGGGATAGAATTGTGTAGGCAGGGCCACAACACAGTTATTGTTCATTGAATATACGCAGTGGGTCCTTCCCTTTGCTAAAAAGGACAAAAAATTATATTTGGCCTGCCTGTGTCAGTCCTAAGGTCTCCGTGTACGTGTGTGCTGCGTGGACAACGTACAAAAATCAGACGCAACCAGCTACGGTTTACTGCAGGCTTGCGCCATTGTCTTTCCTGACTGGCAAATACCTGCTCTGCTAGAGTTAATAACTCTGCTACACTATAGTTGTGTGACACTTTTTGAGGGCCCCACCACAGATATTAAACTTCTTGTTCATTGAATATACGCAGTGGGTGCTTCCCTTTGCAAAAAAGGAAAAGAAATTATATTTGGCCTGCAGGCTTGCGCCAATTTATTTCCTGCCTGGGAAATCAAATCACTGGTAATACAGCATGCTGAGGGGTAGGGGTAAGCCTAGAGGACGTGGACGTGGCCGAGGACGCGTAGGCCCAAGTGAGGGTGTGGGCACAGGCCGAGCTCCTGATCCAGGTGTGTCGCAGCCGACTGCTGCGCGATTAGGAGAGAGGCACGTTTCTGGCGTCCCCACATTCATCGCCCAATTAATGGGTCCACGCGGGAGACCTTTATTAGAAAATGAGCAGTGTGAGCAGGTCCTGTCCTGGATGGCAGAAAGTGCTTCGAGCAACCTATCGTCCAGCCACAGTTCTGCGCCGTCCACTGCTGCAAATCCGAATCCTCTGTCTGCTGCTCCTCCTTCCTCCCAGCCTCCTCACTCCACTACAATGACACCTGCTCAGGAGCGGGAACACTCCCAGGAACTGTTCTCGGGCCCCTGCTTAGATTGGGCAGCAGTGGTTCCTCTCCCACCAGAGGAGTTTATCGTCACTGATGCCCAACCATTCGAAAGTTCCCGGGGTCCGGGGGAAGAGGCTGGGAACTTCCGCCAACTGTCTCAAGAAGTTTCTGTGGGTGAGGAGGACGATGACGATGAGACACAGTTGTCTTGCAGTGAGGTAGTAGTAAGGGCAGTAAGTCCAAGGGAGCAGCGCACAGAGGATTCGGAGGAAGAGCAGCAGGACGATGAGGTGACTGACCCCACCTGGTGTGCAACGCCTACTCAGGACAGGTCTTCAGAGGGGGAGGCAAGGGCATCAGCAGGGCAGGTTGCAAGAGGCAGTGCGGTGGCCAGGGGTAGAGGCAGGGCCAGACCGAATAATCCACCAAGTGTTTCCCTAAGCACACCCTCGCGCCATGCCACCCTGCAGAGGCCGAGGTGCTCTAAGGTCTGGCAGTTTTTCACAGAGACGCCTGACGACCGACGAACAGTGGTGTGCAACCTTTGTCGCGCCAAGATCAGCCGGGGAGCCACCACCAACAGCCTCACCACCACCAGCATGCGCAGACATATGATGGCCAAGCACCCCACAAGGTGGGACGAAGGCCGTTCACCGCCTCCGGTTTGCACCGCTGCCTCTCCCCCTGTGCCCCAACCTGCCACTGAGATCCAACCTCCCTCTCAGGACACAGGCACAACCGTCTCATGGCCTGCACCCACACCCTCACCTCCGCTGTCCTCGGCCCCATCCAGCAATGTCTCGCACCGCACAGTCCAGCCGTCGCTAGCGCAAGTGTTGGAGCGCAAGCGCAAGTACGCCACCACGCACCCGCACGCTCAATCGTTAACCGTCCACATAGCCAAATTTATCAGCCTTGAGATGCTGCCGTATAGGGTTGTGGAAACGGAGTCCTTCAAAGCTATGATGGCGGCGGCGGCCCCGCGCTACTCAGTTCGCAGTCGCCACTACTTTTCCCGATGTGCCGTCCCAGCCCTGCACGACCACGTCTCCCGCAACATTGTACGCGCCCTCACCAATGCGGTTAGTGGCAAGGTCCACTTAACTACGGACACGTGGACAAGCACAGGCGGGCAGGGCCACTACATCTCCCTGACGGCACATTGGGTGAATTTAGTGGAGGCTGGGACAGAGTCAGAGCCTGGGACCGCTCACGTCCTACCCACCCCCAGAATTGCGGGCCCCAGCTCGGTGGTGGTATCTGCGGCGGTGTATGCTTCTTCCACTAAAGCACCCTCCTCCTCCTCCTCCTCCACCTCAACCTCTGTCTCACAATCTAGATGTGTCAGCAGCAGCAGGACGTCGCCTCTGCCCCCTACAACTACTGGGTGTCGAAGCTGGACACGTGGCCTGAACTAGCGCTGTATGCCCTGGAGGTGCTTGCTTGTCCTGCGGCTAGCGTCTTGTCGGAGAGGGTGTTTAGTGCGGCTGGGGGAATCATCACAGATAAGCGTACCCGCCTGTCAACCGACAGTGCCGACAGGCTTACACTCATCAAGATGAACAAAGCCTGGATTTCCCCAGACTTCTCTTCTCCACCAGCGGACAGCAGCGATACGTAAGCAATACGTAGGCTGCACCCGCGGATGGAAGCTACGTTCTCTCTCACCATCCAAAACGGGGACATTTCTGCTTCATCAATCTGTGTCTAATATTCCTCCTCCTCCTCCTGCTCCTCCTCCTGAAACCTCACGTAATCACGCTGAACGGGCAATTTTTCTTAGGGCCACAAGGCTCACTCATCTAATTTTTCGAAACAATTTTTATATGTTTCAATGCTCTTAAAAGCGTTGAAACTTTAACTTGAACCAATTTTTCGTTAAACTGGGCTGCCTCCAGGCCTAGTTACCACTTAAGCCACATTAACCAAAGCGATTAATGGGTTTCACCTGCCATCTTGGTTGGGCATGGCCAATTTTTACTGAGGTACATTAGTACTGTTGGTACACCAATTTTTTGGGGCCCTCACCTACAGTGTAATCATAGCAATTTCTATGTTCTTCGCCTGCACTCATGATACAGAAGTGTGTGTGGGGTTGGCCTACACTTTAGCTACATAAATGTAACTTGGGCCTTGGCTATACTGCAGCTACTGAAATGGAACGAAGACTGCGCTCCCACTATACTGCTGCTTCGGAATTGTTACTGGGGCCTGTCTTGAGTGCTACTATTGCTGACATGGAACGAAGACTGCGCTCCCGCTATAATGCTGCTAGTGATATGTTAGTGGGGCCTGTCTTGAGTGCTACTATTGCTGACATGGAACGAAGACTGCGCTCCCGCTATAATGCTGCTAGTGATATGTTAGTGGGGCCTGTCTTGAGTGCTACTATTGCTGACATGGAACGAAGACTGCGCTCCCGCTATAATGCTGCTTCGGAATTGTTACTGGGGCCTGTCTTGAGTGCTACTATTGCTGACATGGAACGAAGACTGCGCTCCCGCTATAATGCTGCTAGTGATATGTTAGTGGGGCCTGTCTTGAGTGCTACTATTGCTGACATGGAACGAAGACTGCGCTCCCGCTATAATGCTGCTAGTGATATGTTAGTGGGGCCTGTCTTGAGTGCTACTATTGCTGACATGGAACGAAGACTGCGCTCCCGCTATAATGCTGCTAGTGATATGTTAGTGGGGCCTGTCCTAAATGCTACGGCTTAAATGTGACGAATTCTGGGCTCTGCCTATACCGCTGCTAATGGTATGTCTCTGGGGTGTGGAAACAGAGGCTTCCCAAAGACATGATGGCGGCGAGGCCATTTCCCACCAACGCGGTTACTGTAAAGGTGCATATAACCACGGACACGTGTAGAGGACACGTAGTGCCTCAAAAACATCCCCCTCCTCCTCCAACAGGGAAAACAAACATTCTTGGCAAATGCCTTTGCATTGGTTCGTCTGGTGGCAGTCCAAGAATTTCACCTTTACCGACACTACAAGAGAGACCCCCCACCATCCCCCCGCCACGGCCCACTTAATCCTGGCCACATTCCGAAAACCAACAAAATAAAACCGCGCTACTAGGTCCGCAGTCACCACCACATTACCACCAACGCGGTTACTGTTAAGGTACATATTACCAGTCTGACTGGGGCATGCAGAGACACCTTGACAGAATGAATAGTGTGTGACACATAGGTTCCCCATTGCTATGCCCACGTGTGCAGCTCCTGATGGCGGTGGCACAGGATTCTATTTCTCATTGCTTCTGTACAGCATTGTGGGCTATCGCCCCGCCCCTTTTAAAGAGGGTCGCTGCCTAGCCGTGCCAACCTCTGCAGTGTGTGCCTGCGGTTCCTCCTCATGGCAGACGCACTTCTAAATAGACATGAGGGTGGTGTGGCATTAGGGCAGCTGAAGGCTGCGCAGGGACACTTTGGTGTGTGCTGTGGGGGGGAGGGGGGGCGGTTGGGCAGCATGTAACACAGGAGAAGTGGCAGTGGAGTGTCATGCAGGCAGTGATTGTGCTTTGTTGGAGGTAGTGTGGTGCTTAGCTAAGGTATGCCATGCTAATGAGGGCTTTTCAGAAGTAAAAGTTTTTTGGGAGGGGGGGGGCCCACTCTTGCCGCTATTGTGGCTTAATAGTGGGACCTGTGAACTTGAGATGCAGCCCAACATGTAGCCCCTCGCCTGCCCTATCCGTTGCTGTGTCGTTCCCATCACTTTCTTGAATTGCCCCGATTTTCACACATGAAAACCTTAGCGAGCATCGGCGAAATACAAAAATGCTCGGGTCGCCCATTGACTTCAATGGGGTTCGTTACTCGAAACGAACCCTCGAGCATTGCGAAAAGTTCGTCCCGAATAACGAGCACCCGAGCATTTTGGTGCTCGCTCAACTCTAGTTGTAGGTGATCGAATAGCTCGTGTATAGAGAGGAGCGAGCACCAAAATGCTCAGGTGCTCGTTACTTGAGTCAAACTTTCCGCGATGCTCGAGGGTTCATTTCGAGTAACGAACCCCATTGAAGTCAATGGGCGACCCGAGCATTTTTGTATTTCGCCGATGCTCGCTAAGGTTTTCATTTGTGAAAATCTGGGCAATTCAAGAAAGTGATGGGAACGACACAGAAAGGGATAGGGCAAGCGAGGGGCTACATGTTGGGCAGCATCTGAAGTTCCCAGGTCCCACTATTAAGCCACAATAGCGGCAAGAGTGCCCCCCCAACAATTTTTACTTCTGAAAAACCCTCATTAGTAAGCCACACCTTAGCTAAGCACCACACTACCTCCAACAAAGCACAATCACTGCCTGCATGACACTCCGCTGCCACGTCTCCTGGGTTACATGCTGCCCAACCCCCCCCCCCCCCCCCCCCGCACGACCCAGTGTCCACAGCGCACACCAAAGTGTCCCTGCGCAGCCTTCAGCTGCCCTCATGCCACGCGCTGGCCTCATAGCCACACCACCCTCATGTCTATTTATAAGTGCGTCTGCCATGAGGAGAAACCGGAGGCACACACTGCAGAGGGTTGGCAGGGCCAGTGCGGCCAGAAAAAATTATGCGCAAGGCTGGGTATTAATGAGCGACTACTACCCCCAGCAGACACGCAGTAAACTGAAGACGGTCACAGGCAGCACAAATATAGTATTTTTTTCCAATTTTTGGGAAAAAGCCCACTGCCTATATAGCCAGTATATCTCTTTCCCTGTACCACTGTCCCTGCCTCACCAGTACTGCCCCTATACTCAGTAAAATGACTGCAGACTGAGGACGCTATGGTCTGCACGCCCGATATACAAAAAAAAAAAAATTTACAAAACTGCTAAAAGCAGCCTCAACAGTACTGCACACGGTCAGATGTGGCCCTAAGAAGGACCGTTGGGTTTCTTGAAGACGAAGATAACAGCCTAACATTCTCCCTATAGCAGCTACAGCAGGACGGCACTTTCCCTAATGTCTCTCAGCGTGCATCTGTGGTGAGCCGCGTCCGGCCCCAGTTTCTATACTCGGGTGTCACCTGATCTCCCCAGCCACTCACTGCAGAGGGGTGGTATAGGGCTGGATTTTCACAGGAGGAAGTTGTAATGCCTTCCCTGTCTTTCTATTGGCCAGAAAACGGCACAAAATTTTCTGGGAAGAAAATGGAAGTGACTCGAACACCGCGTGGTGCTCGTCTCGAGTAACGAGCATCTCGAACACCCTAATACTCGAACAAGCATCAAGCTCGGACGAGTACGCTCGCTCATCTCTACTCGTGTACATGAAGCAACTTTGCATTAATTTGCTTAAAGCAACAGAACGCAGAATATTGTATGAGACACAAAATGTAGTTGACATCGAACAGCGTCCATCACTGATACATACATCTCCTGCTTGGAAGCAGCAAGGCACATGACTGTATGGCCATCAACCTAAAATGCTCCGTAGGAGCAGCATCCTCCAAGTAGAATGCTTAAACCAGGTCATAGATATCACTAGATATACCAAAGGTTGTCACACAATATTAATTCCATCCTCACATCACATTTTACATACATTCTCATATCCATGTGCCTTGTTGAGCCATTACACATTTTCCGTCACAAAACATCACACATTAATATGACTTACATTGCCCTAACCCACCATCTAGGCAAGGCTAAACTATGCCACCAAAATCATTCATTACTACAATAGCGAACACTGTCACAGTCTCAATGAGTCCTCATCCCCCATCCTCGGGTCTTCAGGGTCCTTGCAGTGGTCTCTCAGGTCCATCACTGCTCTCTAGCATGGTGATACAGCCTCTATCCTGTGGCCGTCGCCACGTTCTGCTGCTTACTGTGCACAGTCCCCTGCATGCTGCTCTGTGCTACGCCTGCTTTACCTCTGTGAAGACCAGGTCATGACATAGCTCCTCCCCTTATACACTAGGTGCCAAGGGCCTTCCTGAACATTCGGGAGACCGGGGCTTCGCTTGTGCAAGTAAACCCTTGTTTGTTTGTGTGAATAAATGTTCATGTAGTACCCCAGAGTTGGGGTCCCACAGCACTTTATTAGCTGCCTCTTGTGGAATTTCTATGTGAGTATGTGCATGTCTGTGTATTACTGTTTTGTTATGCGCATTGGCCTTGTCTGGGTCACTAAGAAGTCATGTCTGGTGTCTTCACTAACTAACTGTGCATGACTGTGCAGAATGCACCCTAACCGACTCTTTTACCTGTCAGTCACCCATAGCGAGGAATAGGATTGGGTAGAAGGTTTCCCCTTAGCCCAGGATTGGTTAGTGGGGAGGGTATAAAAGGTCAGAGCTAGGGTGGGGGGAGGGGGGCTGCTGCTACTGCTGTCTAAAGTCAAGTCAAGTCTGAGAAAAAAAAGGTTGGAGTCTAGCCTGATCTGGAGAGGATGTAGACAACTGCATTCAATCTAGCCTAGGCTAGGTTAGTCTGGGAGCCCAGGCCTGGAGAGTACTCGGTCTAAGCCTGGAGGCCAACCACAGAGGAACTCTAGCCATGGAATCAGCAGGAGGAGAGTCTTCTTCAGCTTTCTTTAGCCTTGCTCTGAGAGATCTTTTGCCAGGGGAGGTCTGCTTGTCAGCAGGAAGGAAATCCGCCACCGCCATCGTGAGTTACACTTGTCCCTGCATAGACAGAAGTCAAGGTGTCTACAGGAGAGCCTGTACTGTTTCTCACCATAATTCCATCAATTACCTCCTAGCTTGTTTCCACTTGACCTGGTCATCTCACTCCTCCAGTAAGGGAATGAAAGACTCCATGTAAATTGTTCTTGATGTCTATAAAGTTGTTATGGAAGTTATTGTTTGTTGCAAAGAGATTGTAAACGTTGTCCCAAGTCTGCAAAATTCAGTAAACTGTGTGCCTTCGGTTTTACTGCAACCTATGTGGACTTCTCTCTTTATTCCATTATTCTAACTCATTCAAAGGCACTGGCATCACATCAGACAGTACACAAACTACTAGTCATCGTTGTCACAAACTCCATTGCAATCCACCAGCTGCATGAGCCACCATTATAGGCAGAGTAGCCACGACCATGACACAGTTAGAATTAGTGCAACCACTCATGCTGCCCTCTGTCAACTTCAGCTCTCTGCATTCGCATGAGCGAGAAGATGTTCACCCATGCAAACAGGAAGAATGGTCCATGCACATTATTACAGGTTTTATTCCACTCTAGTCTGATATTGTGATGTATATTTCTTGTAAATGCTGTTATACCAATAGATACCTTCTGTTGCCTTGGCTTCCCAGGCAACACGTCAACAGCTGTGAACAACCATCAGCCCACTTAATGGGTAAGCACGCCCACCCAACGTGCCAGTCCTCCAAAGGGTCAAAGGGAGCTGTTAATGAATGAGTCTCTTATTCAGTTCAACTTGGTTCAAAACTTGCCTAGTAATTCCTCTATACTATCACTAGATGGCAAATTGAGTTCACCTCCATTCTTACCAGCAGGGGTGGGGTTACTTGCAGGCAGCCCAGGAGGACCATAGTTTACTTCCCGCATTCTCTACCATGAGTCTTTGCCTCCCAGTTCCATGCTCCTGCTCACACAACTCCCAGACTGGTGCCAACTGCCCTTTTTATATCTATCTGTCCACTCAGGTTCCAAGCAGGAGTCACCACACAATGCCGGCAATGCTGGAAAATGACCTTTCCCTATGTGTGCTGTCTATCTCACTGCTGTGCAGGGGAACTGTCAACTGAACCCTGCAAAACCTAGAGACCCAAGAAGCCGCTACTGAGCTGTCGTCTTAGTCCAGATTGCAGACCCTTTCACCTTTCCTCTGGACCTTGCAGGAAAACTCAGTTATCATGACAATGTATCATTGATGAGGGAATATTTGTACTGGACCATTTTAGCCCTCCTATAGGGCAGTGAAATGAATCTGTGCCTTGAATGAAGAAAAGCCAAGCCACGATGCCAATTTAAAACTTAAACAGAAGATCAGATATCTATATGTAGGAATGCCTCCATGTGCCTACATACAAGAAACATTGACACCATTTTCATAAATGCTCCTATTATATACAGTGAGAGCTTAGTATCTTTCTTGTCCTCACTCCCTTTCTTCTCATCCCTCATAGAAATGGCACTATGAGTCTTGAGCTGGTTCTTACAATCCCTTGTTTGCCAATAATACACTGCAGAGGTGAAGCCCTATACAAATTCATTCCTCAGGGGTGGGGCTAATCTAATCTGGAGTCCTCTGCACCATTTACTCTATAGCAATATCAGGGGGCACATATGGTACATACACAGTTATCTTCTAAAGTCTAGTCATCTATCAGACTACGCTTTCAATTGCATTTACAATAGCAGCAGGAAAGAGAAATAATGAAGCTTTTTACTCTTAATATTTTTTTAAGTAATAATAATTATTTGTGTTTATTACTCAAGGTAGTATTCCAATAAAATGAAGTTCTCCCCTATCCAATAAATAACTAGCTGATAGATGGGGGTTCAACTATTGGGACCACCACCGATCCTAAGAAAGGTGGGGTCGCATTTGACCCACTCCCGTTCACCACTGCAGCACTGCTCTGACCTGAGTTACATCACTTTCAATATAGAGCTAGCTGAGCATGCGCGCTGCTGCTCCCTTCATTCAATGGGACTGATGAAATTAGCTGAGCAGAGCAAAATTAATGGAGTGCCAGGGCATGTGAGTGGTCAGCTCTCCATTGAAAGTAGCGTAACTCGGGTTGGAGCAACGCTGCAGAGGTGAATGTAACTGGGGCAAAGAAGACAACCCATTCTCAAGAGCGGTGGGGTCCCACCAGTGGAATTCCTACCAATTTATTGTTTTTCACCCATCCAGTGAAGATTTTTAAAAAGGCATCTTACCGGAGTATTCCTTTAAAGGGGTTATGCCAATATTCAGGAACTCATGGTAGTCAACTGATTGCGCAAAGTCCTACTCTTGGCTTTCCCAGCAAACAGCTAAATTTGTCAGAGAAGGCCAGGGCCAGCGGACATATTTTCCCTACAGCGGACATATAAATGGCCATCCTGTAATAATAGGACAGTAGAAGGTCCACCAGAATGGAATCTATTCTTACTGAGTGGCTCCCCATTCTGGGACATAGAAGGGAGTGCTGAGCAGGCAAGCCCTCTCTATGACATTCATGTGCCCTAATAGGGTATGTGAACACAGGTCACTATCTTCGCACAACCTCTTTATTGTAATTGATTATTAATATATTACAAAATCATATTTTAGTCTAATCATTTATTTTTTAGGTTTTTAATGGTAGAAAAAAAGAACTTGAGAGAATGTTTGAAAAATTTGAGCTCTAATACCAAACTGTATTCTGACTCCGTAAGATTTGAGAGCTATTTTAAACAATGCATTGGAAAGCTTTCAAGGTGGAATGATAAAGAACGCACTTGAGAATACAATGATTTCCTTTAATTGCTTTTTCCTGAATTAGGACGGAGAGGGCTGAGCGCTGCTCTGCTCAATCAATATTATTTTACGACAAATAAATAATTTATATTTATCCAAATATAAAAGAAGAGCGGAAAATATGTTTTATTACATTCTTAAATGTTCCAAAAGCAAATAAATGTCACCCAATTGTCAACTATTTATTACACCTTAATATGCACTCAAACAACAATCCCTTCCCTACAGGTTGTCGGATGGAATTGTGTGATTGTAACGTTGTTATAAGTAAGTGATTACAATATCACAGCAAAAGGACCATTTATTGTGGAGAACTGACCCCTTGTAGAGAGGCTCTAGTATCCCCTTATACCGCCTCTAGCTTGGATACGAGATGTGATACGGGCAGGCATGGAGGCTCTAGTACCCTGTTGTACCGCATCTAGCTTGGATACGAGATGTGATATGGGCGGGCATGGAGGCTCTAGTACCCTGTTGTACTGGCTCTAGCTTGGATACAAGATGTGATACGGGCGGTCATGGAGGCTCTAGTACCCTGCTGTACCACCCCTAGCTTGGATACAAGATGTGATATGGGAGGGCATGGAGGCTCTAGTTTCCTGTTGTACTGGCTCTAGCTTGGATACAAGATTTGATACGGGCATGGAGGCTCTAGGACCCTGTTGTACCGCCTCTAGCTTGGATGCAAGATGTGATATGGGAGGGCATGGAGGCTCTAGTACCCTGTTGTACTGCCTCTAGCTTAGATACAAAATGTGATGCAGGTGGGCATGGAGGCATACAGGTTCTGTATAGTATCCTGTGGCATATTGCTCCACATTTGCTGTAACTGAGCCTCTAGAGCCTGCAAACTCATAGGCTGGAGAAGCTGGTGTTCCAGATGGTCCTATACATGTTCAGTTGGCGATAAATGTGGCAACCGGTTTGCCTTGGAAGTTTGACAATGTTGTGGGGGCTCCTGTGACACCTTTGTTGTGTGCAGCTGAGGATTATCCTGCTGGAAATGCCTCTTGAAAGCCACCATTAGAGGAACACATGCGGCTGCAGAATGTCCTGAACATATCACTAAGCTATCATTGTCCCTCGTACGATTACTAGAGTTGACCAACTTTCATATGCAGGGGTCCGTCACAGACCATCACACAAGCAGGGGGCAGTGTGCCACTCGACAGCAAAGACAGGATTGCGCTGCTCAATCTTAGGTCTCTAGACATGAACACAATCATTGTCAGCTCCCAAACTAAACCTGGATTCATTGCTGAAGACAACTCGGTTCCACTCTGTAGCAGTCCAGTTTCATTGTTCATGACACCACTGCTAACAGAGACGATGGTAGGTGGGTGTCAAAGGTAGAACATGTAATGGGCATCATGAGACCAAATGTCCTTTTACCAAACGCTTGTAAATGGTTCTGACAGACACAGGGGACTGTAACCATGGCGCCACCTGTATCTTGATTGTGGACAACTAAACATTTGGAGCTACTCGTGGTTGCTGGATGATCAGATAGTCCTCTCAACTGGTGGTCTGTTGGGGGTGTCCTGAGCCTGGTCACTTTGTGTGCCCTCACACATCCACTGCTCCCAGCACCTTCTAACAGTCTGGTTAGACGCGCCTCTCTACTGGTGGTCTGTTGAGGGCGTCCTGAGCCCAGCTGCCTTGTTTGCCCTAATGCATCCACTGGTCGCAACACCTCCTAACAGTCTGGTCTAAACGTCCGGTGGGGGACCATTCATCGATACGACCATCCAGCTTCTCACACCCCAATAATGAGCCCCTCTCAGACTCTGGTAATGGGGTGAAATCTCTTCTCTACGTTGTAGAGGCATCTAGTGGTCAACAAGCTCTACACAAGTGGAAGAAGAGGTCACTACACACAAGGAGCCTCCAAGAGCCTCTTATAGTCCAAGGTGGGAACCACTTTTAGGGTCTCAGGAGACAAGATCATTCATCTAATCACCACAACTCTCATCATTTACAGATCTGCCTGAGATGGAACTGCAGGACAAGTTTTTCAGCAAACTGACAACTCCTTCTAGGGGCAGAATTGTTTTTGACAAAGAGTGTCTATCGAAATAACTGACAAGTTACATGTCAGAAGTTTTATCAGAAATGACAGTTAATACGCTTTAAAGTGATTTTCTGGGTACAGGGCCATATTTGCAGCTCATGCTGTCCTAGGCGCAGAGACTCAGTACGCCCCATTTAAGGCCACATTACAATCATTATTGTCATGATTTGCTCCATCTTAGGCGACTGTAACAATACTTGATGAATGTTCATAAAAGAAGATCAAAGATAAATAAAATAGCTGTTTATCTCTTCATAAGACTAGGGCTACATGGCGACTGCAGCAGGAGTTGTATAACCAAAGATTACCCTACAGTCCTGCAACCTTACACTGCCATTGAACTCCATGCAGTCGTTGGTTGCCTCAACCTTGCGGTTGCAAAGGGTCCAGTGTTAATGGATTATTTTGCTACTCTGAGCTTGCAGTAACCTGAAACTTGAATTGCAGAGCAGTTTTTATCAGGGAACGTTCATATGGGCCGAAATGTTGCAGAATTTATGCAGCAGAAATGTCCGCTGCAAATTGCGTAGCATTTTCGCATACAAAACAGAGACAAAATGCACTGATTGCGGCTGTTAACCCTTTATATGCCACCCTCAATTCTGACAGTGGCATTTAAATGCCCCCACCTGAGTTCGGGGGTCCTGAATAGCTTCCCCCTCTCAGGGTGCCGCTCAGTCACTATGGCTGTCTGAAAGCTCCCAGGACTGTTATTGCAGATTGACTGCCTGTCAGATCATGGTATAATTATGTTAATATTATGGTATTACATTGTACTGCAGAAGCGATGAAACGGTTGCAAGTTCAAGTCCCTCATGAAGAAAAATAAAAATAAGTAAAGAAAAGTTTTTTAATGATTAAAAAAATAAAAGGTAATACAGTTTAACCCCCCCCCCCCACACACACACTTTTACATATTTATAATATAAAAATTAAAAAAACATATTTTGTATCCCTGTGTCTGTTAAAACTGATGTATAAAAGTAAGACATTTTTTAGCCCACACGGTGAATGTCAGCAAAAAATAAAAGCACATTGCCAGAATTGCACTTTTTTAGTCTCAAAGAAAGCGATCACAAAGTCATATGTACTCTAAAAGGGTACCAATAAAAATCACAAGACGTCTTGCAAAAAACAAGCCCTCATGTCGATAGAAAAGTAAAACAGTTATGTCTGTCAGAAGATGGCGGCAGAAAAAAGGTTTATTTTTTCCAAATATATTACATTTTTTAAAATCAGCACAACAGAAAAAAAACTATACATATATTTTGTACCGACCCACAGAATAAAGTTATCATATTATTTTTGCTGCAACATAGAAACAAGACCGCTCCAAAGAAGACGGAATTGCGTCTTTTTTTCCTATTTCACTCCACTTACAATTTTTTTTAACATTTTTCAGTACATTACTTGGTACATTAAATCATACCATAGAAAAATACAACCCGTCCTGCAAAAAACAAGCCCTCAGACAGCTGAATGGATGGATAAATAAGAGTTATGATTTTTTTTTTTTTTTTTTTTTTAAGTAAGCAGGGAAAACCGAAAATATTTTTTAAAAAGGGCTGCGTCCTTAAGGGGTTAAAAAATTCACTAATAAAATCCTTTAAAAAAATGTGATTTATATAATAAGCCATTTTCTGATGACACCTTCCCTTTAACATGAGCTAATGAGTCATGCCCGAGTGTCTAATTAATGCGCAGTCAAGTCCTAGTGTTGGTTTCTTCAGCTAATTACCATCACTACTGATTGTAATTATTTTCAACAATACACATGACAAATGCAAACACTGTCACTATGGCGCAGCGTCCGATCAAAGTGCCTACAGACCCGTAATGAAACGCCAGAAAGATGTTAAATATTTAGCGAAAAGCAACAGTATCAAAGCCTTTGGCACATAGTGACGGCGGATAAGGTCAGGTCCGTAATTCGATGTTTAGAATGTATGTCACACTTTCAGGATCATTGAGATTTTAGAAAGTTTTCCCTAAATAACTTGGAAACTCTGCAGGTTTTCACACAAGGACACAATTGCACAAAATTTGACACTTAGCGCCACCTTAAAGGGAAGATATCAGAAAAAAATTACTAGCGAAAAAATGTTTTTTTCTAATGAGAGATATTTAGTGAAACCTATTCTTTCTTTCCAAAGGTCTTTTTTCCATTGTGATCGTGGAGTTCTATTCTGCCCTGTCTACATTTATCGGACGGCCATGTTGCCCGAGATATTGTAGCAACAGTTTCAGAGATTTGCTTTACCGCATGTCCTGAACATAAAAAAAATGTATTAAAAATGATCGAAAGAAGTGAGGAAGCCAGCTCCAGGGGAGAAGAACCCTTAAAACAAGCCCCCAGGAATCCCGTTTTAACAAGGGAGTAAAGTTCACAAGTAGCAAAAACATCCAACATGCAAGAAGTTGAATAAAACATCCAATTTTTATTTAAACCATTAAAAACAGCACCGGCATTCCCAACCCAACCGGAGACCGCCGAGGCATTTTGGATGAATGTCCTTGGTAGCAGCTCTGACTAAGGACTTTCATTCGAAACACTGACTGCTTTTACTACTAGTAAAAAATGATCCATCGACTTCTATGAGAGAATGTAATGAGGACAACTTCAATTTTTTAATTAAAATCTATACTACACAGTCAACAGTATAAAAAAAATAGCATTTTTTTAATTGATCTCCCATCAAAAAAAAAAGAAAGAAAAGGAAAAAAGGATAAAGTGACTTTCCTGTTCTGGGAGAAAAAGTTTGTCCTAGGACAGAAAGAAGGGGACGTTATATTACCTGGTGCCCTTATTTATTTCCTCCAGTTCCTGGGGTCCCACTTTGGGTGTTCCAAGATGGCTGTCGCTAATCGATGTGCATTGTGCATCAGTAATCAGCCACTGCATGCTGTTTTCTGATTGGCCAGGGTTACCCACTAGAGCTGTTATATCCTGTGACTTAGAAATTCAGTTACAGGGATAGTGCTGTTCTACTCTTATCACTACAGTATTTGCAACACTATTTGATTCTTCAGTTTAAAGCTTACAGCCTGGTCATTAGATTAGATTAATGTTGTTTCCTTATTGGCCACGGGTGCCCACTAGAGCAGTGCCAGCCAATCAGAGCAAAATGTAATGTCTTATGGCTCCCACCCACTGGCGATATTTTCTTTCTTGCGCTGCGAGAGCACGAGAAAACTATCGCAGCGCAAGAAAGAGGCCGGTATAGAACCAGCATATCGCAAGTGGTTTCAATGGGGCCAGCGACAGCAGCGCTAGCCCCATTCAAAACATAAGGAGAATGCCGCGGACTTCTGCCACAGCTGTGACTGATAGTTAAGATATAGCTATTCATGAATGACTAGCTAAGGGCTATGTGTGATTGGCTGAGCACTCAGCCAATAGCTAAGCAGTAGCTGCTATTGGCTGAGCCCTCAGCCAATCTGCACAGCCCTTTCAGGAGGCAGGGATTTTTAAATCCCCAACTGCTGAAAAAGCTTAACAGCAGTGCCGGGGAGCCATCAGGAGGACGCGGCTGAGCGCAGGAGAGGGGAGTAATAAGTTTTTACATTTTTTTACACACTTTTGGCAGATTATCGGGGAAGGGCTTATATTTCAAGCCCTTCCCCGATTATCATTCCGCGGGGCTTGGCAGAAAGCAGTGCTTTCAATGGGATCGGCAGCAATGCCGATCCCATTGAAAGCAATGGGCCAGAATGCTGCGGACTTCTGCCACAGCTGTGACAGCTGTGGCAGAAGTCCCCGGCATTCTCCATCTCTTTTCGATGGGGCTTGTGCTGCTGCCGCTGGCCCCATTGAAAAGACTGGCGATATGTCGGCGTCTTGACGATTTTTTTTCTCGCACTGCGATGCGAGACTTTAACTTTAGAATCGCATCGCAGTGGAGAAAATATCGCCAGTGGGTGGGAGCCCTTAGACTACTGATGCACCTCCGGTGCTCAATGTGCTTTAGGTAGTCTAGGAAGAAGTGCAGTCATCTTTGACTGTAAAGGGGTCGCAGGAACTGGCAGATTGGTGGATGTGTGGAATAAAGGACGGCATCAGGTAATATAAAACCCTCTCCTACGATCCTGGAAGAAAGTTTTCTTCTGGAACTGGAGGATCACTTAAAACACGTTCTCTGCGAGTAAAATGTTGCTGAACTATTCTCAGAATCAGTCATCAATAAGCAACCGGTGGGGATCCGTTCAGCTGTTTGAAGAGGCTCTAGCGCCTCCTTCTGACTGCATACGAGGCACAGCCCTATACATTTGGATACCTGGTATAGTAGCTCAGTACCATTTACTTACATTTGACTGAGCTGCTCTTAGGCCATGTGACTAATCAACTAATCTGAAAAGGGGTTGTGGTCCTCACCCAAGAGCTGCAGCCTTTTCACCAGTTGTTCGGCGGGGCCCCCGAGCAGTGCACACCCACGAATCAGATATTGATTACCTATTCTGAAGGTAGGTCATCAAAATTTAACTCAGAAACTGGCTTTAACTCCTTTATGCCTGACGGTGTACATTGACGTCCTAGCCATACATTTTTATGGAACGGGATTGGAAGCCGTTCCCACTCCGTACATGGAGGGTGATGGCAGCCTTTGACAGCTGACACCTGCCCACAACAGCCAAGATCAGCGTGAACGCTAATTACGGCTGTTAACCCTTTAAATGCCACTGTCAATTCTCACAACGGCAGTTAAAAGCCGGATTACGGATATAGGGGTTCTGAATGCCCTTCCCCCCTCCCCAGCAATGAGAGCACAAGGTGTCATTTAGTTGCCAATAGACATAGTTCTGACAGGCAGAACCATGGTACTGAATTATACTGTATGACTAATCAAACTGTCACAAGTTCAAGTCCCCAGTGGGGACTAAAAACAAATGTAAAAAGGAGTTTCAAAAGTTTTATTAATTACAAGAAAAAATTAAAGGAAGTAAACGTTTTTTTTTTTTTTTAAATCCTTCTCCCACATTTATATTAAAAAAATCAAAACAAAAAAACAAAAGCATATTTGGTATTTCTGCGTCCATAAAGGTCCAATCTATTAAAGGTGTCATTTAGACCCTCCCAACTCCCTTCTCTGGCCGCTATCATTGGCTCCCATAGGAGCCTATGCAGCGGCCGACATATTCCGGCCCAACAGATAGTTCCAGGACTATCTTTTGGGCCAGATGTAAAAATGTCTGGTGCTATATTGGCCTGGCCGAGTGCTTTTACATCGCCGGAATACAGCAATGTGATATGATGCATTGGAATCCAATGCATCAGATCACAGTGTATATCGTTCGACCATGAAAACGGCGGTCCGATATACGCTCGTGTAAAAGAGCCCTCATCCTGCAGAAAAAGGAGCCCTCAAACAGCTACAGCAATGGATAAATAAGAGTTATGATTTTTGAAAGTAGGGGGGAAAAAAACGAGAGGAAAACGCATCATGTCACTAAGGAGTTAATCCATAAGTCCTATGTGCCCCAAAATGATAGCAATGAAATCTACAACTGATCCTCCAAATGGAACTGGGTTGCAATTCCATGCACGGCCTATGGACCAGTGTGGCGCTGATTCTGTAGACCCCTTTATCTAATCTTTATGACCCCTTTAAGTTCTGTTGGCTAAACGTGAAGGGGATGTCTGGTGACTGGCAGCTGTAATAGATATTACATATTGCTAGCTCTCCTCAGGTCACCGTGGTTAATATATTCTGACATGAATGTAGAAGTCATTGATTTCTGTT
The DNA here is from genome assembly GCF_035609145.1 of Eleutherodactylus coqui. Classification (NCBI taxonomy): domain Eukaryota; kingdom Metazoa; phylum Chordata; class Amphibia; order Anura; family Eleutherodactylidae; genus Eleutherodactylus; species Eleutherodactylus coqui. The sequence continues at coordinate 519,039,046 of NC_089837.1, read as the reverse complement.
CATATGGACCTCATCAGATTAATCGCAGGAGATACTTATAAATAGAAATCCCTCGCCATCTGTCTTAATGTTGCTGATGAGATAATTAGATGCAATTAGACCTCATCAACCGTTAGCTCTTGTTTAAATACTTTATGCATAAAGTGAAAGGGGGTGAGAAAATCCCAAAAGTGCGCAGTGTTTATATTTTCGAATTAAAATGTTTGACGACTAGATGAAGCATATTAGTGTCGGTAAATAACGATTTCATGCTACATCAAAAAGTAGTTAACTGGGAGGAATTTTGCATAATCCTAGTATACCAAACCATTATGGTCCTAGTCGGAGAACGAAGGACTCTATGGCAAGAGATCATACATAAGTTCTACAGATAGTGGAAAGATCTAGAATAAAGTAGGGTTACTATCAGATAAAACTTAGAATATCCTCTACTGCGTACCGGATCCATGGATACAACAGTATATATACAATGAATGGCTGCTTTATTGGAGACACCAACATTTTCATGATTGTGTCTCCTTGTATGGAAATTCTCCCCGGAGTGCAACATAAAATCATGTGATAAGTTTTCACATTAGGCCTCATGTCCACATGCGGGAGCCCACAGCAGAATCCAACCCTGCCCGCGGGCCGAGGCCCGTGCAAACCAGTCCAGGTCCTCTTTTTTTCTTTACTGTGGGTTGTTTGCGGAAGTGCCGGCCGGCAACCACCGCACATGTGCAGTAGAGTATTTTTTTTTTCTTTAAACTCCTGCTGTTCTTTGTGGGAAACGCAGTGAAATGGAGCATGCTGGGATTTGTTTTCCGGACCAAAAAGTCTACTAATCAAATCTGCATGCTTTAATTCAGCTGCGCATGCCCATGTTTACCTACGGGCGGCTTGATCTGTGGATCATCCGCACGGATTACACAATTCAATTCCACCAATGGACATTGGGCCTAAGATGGGAAATTCCAACGATCCGAGCGACTCCAACGAGGCTTGGTCATCGGTGCTAGACTAGCCGGGGCTGGGATTTCACTACCAACCCTGTGAGGTTTTCTCATATGGCAGTGTGGAGGATATCCCGAGAATGGAGTGATCAAGGGAAACATCGAGAGAAATGGGAAAAATGTGTTAACAAAAGGGATCAAGGAAGCTGCAACCAAATACAATGCTGGTGCTCCAACTAATATGTAAAAACACACAACTCACCATTACGTAGCACGGATGGGCTACAAGAGCAGACGATCAGTTCCTCAGCGGTCGATCTCGAGCGCAAAAATTGTATCACTGAGTAGTGGAAAAACATCACTTGGTCAGATGGATCCAGATTTCTATTGCACGGTGCTGATGGGAGGGGAGAATTTCCAGCAAGGAGTATGAATCCATGAACCTCTCCTGTCAGATGTCGGTGGTTGAGTAATGGTGTGGGAATGTTTTCTTCGCATATTGTGGGTCCAATATAACAGCAGAATGATTCCATCTTGTAATGGACTGTACGTCATGATGAACTGCTACTGTTCTGAAGGCCAAAGGAGATCCAACGTGCTACTAGATGAGGGGCTCTAATAAAGTCACCATTCAGTGTAGATATTAGAGATGAGCGAGCACCAAAATGCTCGGGTGCTCGTTACTCGAGACAAACTTTTCGCGATGCTCGAGGGTTCGTTTCGAGTAACGAACCCCATTGAAGTCAATGGGCGACCCGAGCATTTTTGTATTTCGCCGATGCTCGCTAAGGTTTTCATTTGTGAAAACCTGGGCAATTCAAGAAAGTGATGGGAACGACACAGAAACGGATAGGGCAGGTGAGGGGCTACATGTTGGGCTGCATCTCAAGTTCCCAGGTCTTACTATTAAGCCACAATAGCGGCAAGAGTGGGCCCCCCCCCTCCCAACAACTTTTACTTCTGAAAAGCCCTCATTAGCAATGGATACCTTAGCTAAGCACCACACTACCTCCAACAAAGCACAATCACTGCCTGCATGACACTCCACTGCCACTTCTCCTGGGTTACATGCTGCCAATTCCCCCCCCCCCCACGACCCAGTGTCCACAGCGCACACCAAACTGTCCCTGCCCAGCCTTCAGCTGCCCTCATGCCACGCCACCCTCATGTCCATTTATAAGGGCGTCTGCCACAGGAAAAGCAGGCACACACTGCAGAGGATTGGCACGGCTAGGCAGCGACCCTCTTTAAAAGGGGCGGGACGATAGCCCACAATGCTGTACAGAAGCAATGAGAAATCCAATTCAGTGCCACCTCCATCTGGAGCTGCACACGTGGGCATAGCAATGGGGAACCTATGTGCCACACACTATTCATTCTGTCAAGGTGTCTGCACGCCCCAGTCAGACCGCGGTTTTTTATAAATAGTCACAGGCAGGTACAACTCCGCAATGGGAATTCCGTGTGCACCCACAGCATGGGTGGCTCCCTGGAACCCACCGGCGGTACATAAAAATATCCCATTGCATTGCCCAACACAGCTGAGGTAGTAATGTCATGTTTAATGCAGGTGGGCTTCGGCCCACACGGCATGCCCCAGTCAAACTGGGGTTCTTTAGAAGTGGAAACAGATGCATTTACAACTCCCTGTGGACCGACAGCATGGGTGGGTGCCAGGAAGCCACCGGCGGTACACAAAAATATCCCATTGCAGTGCCCATCACAGCTGAGGTAATGTCATGTTTAATGCAGGTGGGCTTCGGCCCACACTGCATGCCCCAGTCAGACTGGGGTTCTTTAGAAGTGGAAACAGATGCATTTACAACTCCCTGTGGACCCACAGCATGGGTGGCTCCCTGGAACCCACCGGCGGTACATAAAAATATCCCATTGCATTGCCCAACACAGCTGAGGTAGTAATGTCGTGCTTAATGCAGGTTGGCTTCGGCCCACACTGCATACACCAGTCAGACTGGGGTTCTTTAGAAGTGGACACAGATGCATTTATAATTCTCTGTGGACCCACAGCATGGGTGGGTGCCAGGAAGCCACCGGCGGTACATAAATATATCCCATTGCAGTGCCCAACACAGCGGATGTAACGTCAGCTGTAATGCAGGTGGGCTAAAAATTCATTTGATTACACTGTAGGCGAGGGCCCACAAAAATTGCTGTATCAACAGTACTAATGTACATCAGAAAAATTGGCCCTGGCCAACCAAGAGGGCAGGTGAAACCCATTAATGGCTTTGGTTAATGTGGCTTAATTGGTAACTAGGCCAGGAGGCAGCCCAGTTAAAATAAAAATTGTTGGAGGTGAAAGTTTCAACGCTTTAATGAGCATTGAAACGTATAAAAATTGTTTAGAAAAATTATATGACTGAGCCTTGTGGGCCTAAGAAAAATTGCCCGTTCGGCGTGATTATGTGAGGTTTCAGGAGGAGGAGCAGGAGGAGGAGGAGGAATATTATACACAGATTGATGAAGCTAAAAGGTCCACGTTTTTGATGGGGATAGAGAACGATGCTTCCATCCGTGGGTGCATAATACGTATTGCTTAGGTATCGCTGCTGTCCGCTGGTGGAGAAGAGAAGTCTGGGGAAATCCAGGCTTTGTTCATCTTGATGAGTGTAAGCCTGTCGGCACTGTCGGTTGACAGGTGGGTACGCTTATCTGTGATGATTCCCCCAGCCGCACTAAACACCCTCTCTGACAAGACGCTAGCCGCAGGACAAGGAAGCACCTCCAGGGCATACAGCGCTAGTTCAGGCCACGTGTCTAGCTTCGACACCCAGTAGTTGTAGGGGGCAGAGGCGTCACGGAGGACGGTCGTGCGATCGGCTACGTACTCCCTCACCATCCTTTTACAGTGCTCCCGCTGACTCAGCCTTGACTGGGGAGCAGTGACACAGTCTTGCTGGGGAGCCATAAAGCTGTCAAGGGCCTTAAAGAGTGTTGGCCTGCCTGTGCTGTACATGCTGCCTGATCTCCGCGCCTCCCCTGCTACCTGGCCCTCGGAACTGCGCCTTCGGCCACTAGCGCTGTCGTATGGGAATTTTACCATCAGTTTGTCCGCCAGGGTCCTGTGGTATAGCAACACTCTCGAACCCCTTTCCTCTTCGGGTATGAGAGTGGAAAGGTTCTCCTTATACCGTGGGTCGAGCAGTGTGTACACCCAGTAATCCGTAGTGGCCAGAATGCGTGTAACGCGAGGGTCACGAGAAAGGCATCCTAACATGAAGTCAGCCATGTGTGCCAGGGTACCTGTACGCAACACATGGCTGTCCTCACTAGGAAGATCACTTTCAGGATCCTCCTCCTCCTCCTCAGGCCATACACGCTGAAAGGATGACAGGCCAGCAGCATGTCTACCCTCACCAGTGGGCCAAGCTGTGTCTTCCCCCTCCTCCTCATCTTCCTCCTCCTCCTCCTCACCGCGCTGAGATATAGACAGGAGGGTGCTCTGACTATCCAGCGACATACTGTCTTCCCCCAGCTCTGTTTCCGAGTGCAAAGCGTCTGCCTTTATGCTTTGCAGGGAACTTCTCAAGAGGCATAGCAGAGGAATGGTGACGCTAATGATTGCAGCATCGCCACTCACCACCTGGGTAGACTCCTTAAAGTTTCGAAGGACCTGGCAGATGTCTGCCAACCAGGCCCACTCTTCTGAAAAGAATTGAGGAGGCTGACTCCCACTGCGCCGCCCATGTTGGAGTTGGTATTCCACTATAGCTCTACGCTGCTCATAGAGACTGGCCAACATGTGGAGCGTAGAGTTCCACCGTGTGGGCACGTCGCACAGCAGTCGGTGCACTGGCAGATTAAACCGATCTTGCAGGGTGCGCAGGGTGGCAGCGTCCGTGTGGGACTTGCGGAAATGTGCGCAGAGCCGGCGCGCCTTTCCGAGCAGGTCTGACAAGCGAGGGTAGCTTTTCAGAAAGCGCTGAACCACCAAATTAAAGACGTGGGCCAGGCATGGCACGTGCGTGAGGCTGCCGAGCTGCAGAGCCGCCACCAGGTTACGGCCGTTGTCTCACACGACCATGCCCGGTTGGAGGCTCAGTGCCGCAAGCCAGCGGTCGGTCTGCTCTGTCAGACCCTGCAGCAGTTCGTGGGCCTAGTGCCTCTTATCTCCTAAGCTGAGTAGTTTCAGCACGGCCTGCTGACGCTTGCCCACCGCTGTGCTGCCACGCCGCGCGACACCGACTGCTGGCGACGTGCTGCTGCTGACACATCTTCATTGCGAGACAGAGGTTGCGGAGGAGGGGGAGGAGGGTGGTTTGTGGAGGAAGCATACACCGCCGCAGATACCAGCACCGAGCTGGGGCCCGCAATTCTAGGGGTGGGTAGGACATGAGCGGTCCCAGGCTCTGACTCTGTCCCAGCCTCCACTAAATTCACCCAATGTGCCTACAGGGAGATATAGTGGCCCTGCCCGCCTGTGCTTGTCCACGTGTCCGTTGTTAAGTGGACCTTGGCAGTAACCGCGTTGGTGAGGGCGCGTACAATGTTGCGGGAGACGTGGTCGTGCAGGGCTTGGACGGCACATCGGGAAAAGTAGTGGCGACTGGGAACTGAGTAGCGCGGGGCCGCCGCCATCATACTTTTGAAGGACTCCGTTTCCACAACCCTATACGGCAGCATCTCCAGGCTGATAAATTTTGCTATGTGCACGTTTAACGCTTGAGCGTGCGGGTGCGTGGCGGCGTACTTGCGCTAGCGACGGCTGGACGCTGCGCTGAGAGACATTGGTGGATGGGGCCGAGGACAGCGGAGGTGAGGGTGTGGGTGCAGGCCAGGAGACGGTAGTGCCTGTTTCCTCAGAGCGAGGTTGGATCTCAGTGGCAGGTTGGGGCACAGGCGGACAGGCAGCGGTGCAAACCGGAGGCGGTGAACGGCCTTCGTCCCACCTTGTGGGGTGCTTGGCCATCATATGTCTGCGCATGCTGGTGGTGGTGAGGCTGTTGGTGGTGGCTCCCCGGCTGATCTTGGCGCGACAAAGGTTGCACACCACTGTTCGTCGGTCGTCTGCACTCTCAGTGAAAAACTGCCAGACCTTTGAGCACCTCGGCCTCTGCAGGGTGGCATGGCGCGAGAGGGCGCTTTGGGAAACAGTTGGTGGATTATTCGGTCTGGCCCTGCCTCTACCCCTGGCCACCACACTGCCTCTTGCAACCTGCCCTGCTGCTGCCCTTGCCACCCCCTCTGAAGACCTGTCCTCAGTAGGCGTAGCAAACCAGGTGGGGTCAGTCACCTCATCGTCCTGCTGCTCTTCCTCAGAATCCTCGGTGCGCTCCTCCCTCGGACTTAATGCCCTTACTACTACCTCACTGATAGACAACTGTGTCTCATCGTCATCGGCCTCCTCTCCCACTGAAAGGTCTTGAGACAGTTGCCGGAAGTCCCCAGCCTCATCCCCCGGACCCCGGGAACTTTGCAATGGTTGGGCATCAGTCACGATAAACTCCTCTGATGGGAGAGGAACCACTGCTGCCCAATCTGAGCAGGGGCCCGAGAACAGTTCCTGGGAGTCTGCCTGCTCCTCAGAATGTGTCATTGTAATGGAGTGAGGAGGCTGGGAGGAAGGAGGAGCAGCAGCCAGAGGATTCAATGTTGCAGCAGTGGACGGCGTAGAACTCTGGGTGGTCGATAGATTGCTGGAAGCACTTTCTGCCATCCACGACAGGACCTGCTCACACTGCTCATTTTCTAATAAGGGTCTACTGCGTGGACCCATTAAATGTGCTATGAATGTGGGGACGCCAGAAACGTGCCTCTCTCCTAATCCCGCAGCAGTCGGCTGCGATACACCAGGATCAGGAGCTCGGCCTGTGCCCACACCAGGACTAGGGCCTCCGCGTCCTCGGCCGCGCCCACGTCCTCTAGGCCTACCCCTACCCCTCAGCATGCTGTATTACCAGGAATGCAGAAACACAACACTGTAATTTAATGTGCCGCTTATTGGCCTGTGGTTGTAGGCTGAGTTCGCTTACGGAACGCCAGGAAATAATTTTGCGCAAGCCTGCTGCAACACTTAGCTGGCTGCGTATTTATTTGGAGAACTACAACCCGCAGCAGACACAGACCCAGAACACTGAGCAGAGTGACAGGCAGGCCAAATATTTGTTTTTCTTCAAATATTTTTTTCAAAAGGACCACTGCGTATATTCAATCTATAATATATGTCTTCTGGCCCTGCCTACACACTTCTGTCCCTGTAGTATTACTGCAGGGCGCAATGCTCTGCACGGCCGATATAGCAAAAAAAAAAAATGTGCAACACTGCAAAAAGCAGCCTCCACACTACTGCACACGGTTAGATGTGGCCCTAAGAAGGACCGTTGGGGTTCTTGAAGCCTACACTAACTCGTAACACTCTCCCTACAGCAGCTCCAACACTATAGCACTGTCCCTCAGCTATCTCACAACGCACCTGAGGTGAGCAAGGTTCGTTGTGAACTGAAACGCGTACTCTGTCTGTTATGAGCACAAGTTTATTGGAATAAAAAGCAAGGTTTTTTCTCACGAAAGCCGGACTCCTGCATATGGATTGTGTGGTCCTTCTTAGGGCCACATCTGACCGTGTGCAGTACTGTTGAGGCTGCTTTTAGCAGTGTTGCCCTTTTTTGTGTGTGTATATCGGCCGTGCAGAGCATTGCGTCCTCAGTCTGCAGGCATTGTACATAGTATAGGGCCAGTACTGGTGAGGCAGGGACAGTGGGAAAGGTGAAAGAGATATACTGTCTATATAGGCAGTGGGCATTTTCAAACAAATTTGGGAAAAATACTATATTTGGGCTGCCTGTGACCGTCTTCAGTGTACTGCGTGTCTGCTGGGGGTAGTAGTCCTAATTAATACGCAGCTAAGTGTTACAGCAGGCTTGCGCAAAAATGTTTCCTGGCTCTGTGTTGCCCATTACATCACCACCGTCATCCTGTCCAGAGAGAAACAGTATACATATATATGCTGCCTACAGTATCTGTCTGCTGTCTCAGCTCAGCCTTTCAAAAAACAGAAGCAAAATACTTAAGGCCTACTAGTGGCGTTTGGACACTTGACTGCTTCTGCGCTGTGAATTCCACTAGCTCAGTCATACGCACCTACGTCTCACTACAGGCGTGCGCTAAATTCTTTCCTGGCTCTGCTGTGCGTTCCGTAAGCGATGTCAGCCTCCAAACACAGGCCAATAAGCGGCACATTTAATTACAGCGTTCTGTTTCTGCACTACTGGTAATACACCATGCTGAGGGGTAGGGGTAGGCCTAGAGGACGTGGTCGCGGCCGACGACGCGGAGGCCCAAGTCAGGGTGTGGGCACAGGCCAAGCTCCTGATCCAGGTGTATCGCAGCCGACTGCTGCGGGATTAGGAGAGAGGCACGTTTCTGGCGTCCCCAGATTCATCTCACAATTAATAGGTCCACGCGGTAGACCTTTATTAGAAAATGAGCAGTGTGAGCAGGTCCTGTCGTGGATGGCAGAAAGTGCTTCCAGCAATCTATCGACCACCCAGAGTTCTACGCCGTCCACTGCTGCAACTCTGAATCCTCTGGCTGCTGCTCCTCCTTCCTCCCAGCCTCCTCACTCCATTACAATGACACATTCTGAGAAGCAGGCAGACTCCCAGGAACTGTTCCCGGGCCCCTGCCCAGAATGGGCAGCAATGGTTCCAATCCCACCGGAGGAGTTTGTCGTGACCGATGCCCAACCTTGGGAAAGTTCCCGGGGTCCGGGGGATGAGGCTGGGGACTTCCGGCAACTGTCTCAAGACCTTTCAGTGGGTGAGGAGGACGAAGACGATGAGACACAGTTGTCTATCACTCAGGTAGTAGTAATTGCAGTAAGTCCGAGGGAGGAGCGCACAGAGGATTCGGAGGAAGAGCAGCAGGACGATGAGGTGACTGACCCCACCTGGTTTGCTACGCCTACTGAGGACAGGTCTTCAGAGGGGGAGGCAAGTGCAGCAGCAGGGCAGGTTGGAAGAGGCAGTGCGGTGGCCAGGGGTAGAGGCAGGGCCAGACCGAATAATCCACCAACTGTTTCCCAAAGCGCCCCCTCGCGCCATGCCACCCTGCAGAGGCTGAGGTGCTCAAAGGTCTGGCAGTTTTTCACTGAGAGTGCAGACGACCGACGAACAGTGGTGTGCAACCTTTGTCGCACCCAGATCAGCCGGGGAGCCACCACCACCAGCCTCACCACCACCAGCATGCGCAGGCATATGATGGCCAAGCACCCCACAAGGTGGGACGAAGGCTGTTCACCGCCTCCGGTTTGCACCACTGCCTGTCCCCCTGTGTCCCAACCTGCCACTGAGATCCAACCCCCCTCTCAGGACACAGGCACGACCGTCTCCGGCCTGCACCCACACCCTCACCTCCGCTGTCCTCGGCCCCATCCACCAATGTCTCTCAGCGCACCCTCCAGCCGTCGCTAGCGCAAGTGTTTGAGCACAAGTGCAAGTACGCTGCCACGCACCCGCACGCTCAAGCGTTAAACGTGCACATAGCCAAATTGATCAGCCTGGAGATGCTGCTGTATAGGCTTGTGGAAACGGAGGCTTTCAAAAATATGATGGTGGCGGCGGCCCCGCGCTACTCGGTTCCCAGTCGCCACTACTTTTCCCGATGTGCCGTCCCAGCCCTGCACGACCACGTCTCCCGCAACATTGTACGCGCCCTCACCAACGCAGTTACTGCCAAGGTCCACTTAACAACGGACACGTGGACAAGCACAGGCGGGCAGGGCCACTATATCTCCCTGACGACACATTGGGTGAATTTAGTGGAGGCTGGGACTGAGTCAGAGCCTGAGACCGCTCACGTCCTACCCACCCCCAGAATTGCGGGCCCCAGCTCGGTGCTGGTATCTGCGGCGGTGTATGCTTCCTCCACTAAACCACCCTCCTCCTACGCAACCTCTGTCTCGCAATCAAGATGTGTCAGCAGCAGCCAGCAGTCGGTGTCGCCCGGCGTGGCAGCACAGTGGTGGCCAAGCGTCAGCAGGCTGTGCTGAAACTACTCAGCTTAGGAGAGAAGAGGCACACGGCCCACGAACTGCTGCAGGGTCTGACAGAGCAGACCGACTGCTGGCTTTCGCCACTGAGCCTCCAACCGGGCATGGTCGTGTGTGACAACGGCCGTAACCTGGTGGCAGCTCTGCAGCTCGGCAGCCTCACGCACGTGCCATGCCTGGCCCACGTCTTTAATTTGGTGGTTCAGCGCTTTCTGAAAAGCTACCCATGCTTGTCAGACCCGCTCAGAAAGGTGCGGCGGCTCAGCGTACATTTCCGCAAGTCCAACACGGACGCTGCCACCCTGCGGACACTGCAACATCGGTTTAATCTGCCAGTGCACCGACTGCTGTGCGACGTGCCCACACGGTGGAACTCTAGGCTCCACATGTTGGCCAGGCTGTATGAGCAGCGTAGAGCTATAGTAGAATACCAACTCCAACATGGGCGGCGTAGTGGGAGTCAGCCTCCTCAATTCTTTACAGTAGAGTGGGCCTGGTTGGCAGACATCTGCCAGGTCCTCCGAAACTTTAAGGAGTCTACCCAGGTGGTGAGTGGCGATGCTGCAATCATTAGCGTCACCATTCCTCTGCTATGCCTCTTGAGAAGTTCCCTGCAAAGCATAAAGGCAGACGCTTTGTGCTCGGAAACAGAGCCGGGGGAAGACAGTATGTCGCTGGATAGTCAGAGCACCCTCCTGTCTATTTCTCAGCGCGTTGAGGAGGAGGAGGGGGAGGAGCATGAGGAGGTGGGGAAGAGACAGCTTGGCCCACTGCTGAGGGTACCCATGCTGCTTGCCTGTCATCCTTTCAGCGTGTATGGCCTGAGGAGGAGGAGGAGGATCCTGAAAGTGATCTTCCTAGTGAGGACAGCCATGTGTTGCGTACACGTACCCTGGCACACATGGCTGACTGCATGTTAGGATGCCTTTCTCGTGACCCTCGCGTTACACGCATTCTGGCCACTACGGATTACTGGGTGTACACACTGCTCGACCCACGGTATAAGGAGAACCTTTCCACTCTCATACCCGAAGAGGAAAGGGGTTCGAGAGTGATGCTATACCACAGGACCCTGGCGGACAAACTGATGGTAAAATTCTCATCCGACAGCGCTAGTGGCAGAAGGCGCAGTTCCGAGGGCCAGGTAGCAGGGGAGGCGCGGAGATCAGGCAGCATGTACAGCACAGGCAGGGGAACACTCTCCAAGGCCTTTGACAGCTTTATGGCTCCCCAGCAAGACTATGTCACCGCTCCCCAGTCAAGGCTGAGTCGGCGGGAGCACTGTAAAAGGATGGTGAGGGAGTAAGTAGCCGATCGCACGACCGTCCTCGGTGACGCCTCTGCCCCCTACAACTACTGGGTGTCGAAGCTGGACACGTGGCCTGAACTCGCGCTGTATGCCCTGGAGGTGCTTGCTTGTCCTGCAGGTAGCATCTTGTCAGAGAGGGTGTTTAGTGCAGCTGGGGGAGTCATCACGGATAAGCGTACCCGCCTGTCAACCGACAGTGCCGACAGGCTTACAATCATAAAGATGAACAAAGCCTGGATTTCCCCAGACTTCTCTTCTCCACCAGCGGACAGCAGTGATACCTAAACAATACGTAGGCTGCACCCGCGGATGGAAGCATCGTTCTCTATAACCATAAAAAACGGGGACCTTTTAGTTTCATCAATCCGTGTATTATATTCCTCCTCCTCCTCCTGCTCCTCCTCCTGAAACCTCACGTAATCACGCAGAACGGGCAATTTTTCTGAGGCCCACAAGGCTCAGTCATATAACTTTTGTAAACAATGTTTATACGTTTCAATTCTCAATTTAATAAAGCGTTGAAACTTGCACCTGAACCACTTTTTATTTTAACTGGGCCGCCCCCAGGCCTAGTTACAAATTAAGCCACATTAACCAAAGCGATTAATGGGTTTCACCTGCCCTCTTGGTTGGGCATGGGCAATTTTTCTGAAGTACATTTGTACTGTTGGTACACCAATTTTTTGGGGCCCTCGCCTACATTGTAATCCTAGTAATTTTTAGCTCACCTGCATTAAAGCTGACGCTACCTCAGCTGTGCTGGGCACTGCAATGGGATATATTTATGTACCGCCGGTGGGTTCCAGGGAGCCACCCATGCTGTCGGTCCACACGGAGTTGTAACTGCATGTGTCCACTTCTAAAGAACCCCAGTCTGACTGGGGCATGCAGTGTGGGCTGAAGCCCACCTGCATTAAACCTGACGTGACCTCAGCTGTGCAGGGCACTGCAATGGGATTTATTTATGTACCGCCGGTGGGTTCCAGGGAGCCACCCATGCTGTGGGTCCACAGAGACTTCACATTAGGGATTTGTACCTGCCAGTGTCTATGTATTAAAAACCCCGGTCAGACTGGGGCATGCAGTGTGGGCCAAAGCCCACTGGCATTAAACCTGACATTACCTCAGCTGTGATGGGCAATGCAATGGGATATATTTATGTACCGCCGGTGGCTTTCTGGGACCCACCCATGCTGTCGGTCCACACGGAGTTGTAACTGCATGTGTCCACTTCTAAAGAACCCCAGTCTGACTGGGGCATGCAGTGTGGGCCGAAGCCCACCTGCATTAAACCTGACGTTACCTCAGCTGTGATGGGCAATGCAATGGGATTTATTTATGTACACTCGGTGGGTTCCAGGGAGCCACCCATGCTGTGGGTGCACACGAAATTCCCATTGCGGAGTTGTACCTGCCTGTGACTATTTATAAAAAACCCCGGTCTGACTGGGGCATGCAGACACCTTGACAGAATGAATAGTGTGTGGCACATGGGTTTGCTATGCCCACGTGTGCAGCTCCTGATGGAGGTGGCACAGGATTGGATTTCTCATTGCTTCTGTACAGCATTATGGGCTATCGCCCCGCCCCTTTTAAAGATGGTCGCTGCCTGGCCGTGCCAACCCTCTGCAGTGTGTGCCTGCGGTTCCTCCTCATGGCAGATGCACTTATAAATAGACATGAGGGTGGTGTGGCTATGATGCCAGCGTATGGCATGAGGGCAGCTGAAGGCTGCGCTTGGACACTTTGGTGTGCGCTGTGGACACTGGGTCATGCGGGGGGGTTGGGCAGCATGTAACCCAGGAGAAGTGGCAGCGGAGTGTCATGCAGGCAGTGATTGTGCTTTGTTGGAGGTAGTGTGGTGCTTAGCTAAGGTATGCCTTGCTAATGAGGGTTTTTCAGAAGTAAAAATTGTTGGGAGGGGGGGGCCCACTCTTGCAGCTATTGTGGCTTAATAGTGGGACCTGGGAACTTGAGATGCAGCCCAACATGTAGCCCCTCGCCTGCCCTATCCGTTGCTGTGTCGTTCCCATCACTTTCTTGAATTGCCCAGATTTTCACAAATAAAAACCTTAGCGAGCATCGGCGATATACAAAAATGCTCGGGTCACCCATTGACTTCAATGGGGTTCGGTATTCGAAACGAACCATTGAGCATCGCGAAAATTTCGTCTCGAGTAACGAGCACCCGAGCATTTTGGTGCTCGCTCATCTCTATTTGTGACCCTAAACACAACAGTAGCGCTTTGTTAATACCAGTAGGAATTCATCTCCTGCCTTCTAGGCTGTTGTTGGGAGAACTGCTATACAACTGATCCCACAGCAGATCCATTGGAGAGGACCAGCTGACCTCATTGCTCAGTCAACCTTATTTAAGGGGGCGTTCCTAATGTCAGTCTCCTTTTAAGTATCCCTGGCTTCTGTAGTGTGTTGCTGGTTATAGTGGTAACAATTTATGTTTAATCCATCTTTAGCCCTCAGCAGGACAGCATGTGGGGGATTTCATATTAAACATCAAAAAAGGTATTCAATTTCCATATCTGACCTATTTTATCATATCCACATCTAAGTGTATACCCTCCAGGACATGTCAGTGGCGGGAAAAAAAGTTCTCATGGGCGGAATACCCCTTTAACTGTGACGGGCGTATTTTCTGCCTTAATTTTTTCTTTAATAACAATAATTGTTTTATTTTTTTAAGCAGTATATGCAGATGTTGTTTTTTGGGGGACAAGTTGCACTTTTTAATGGCAAAACTTTTGGAAACATATAATGTGTTGTAAAACTTTTATTCATTTTTTAGGGAGTGATGTTAAAACCCCCAGCATTCCACCATTGTTTTTTGGATTTTGTTTTAAGCGGTTTCACTGTGTAGTAAAAATACAATACAATGTTATTCTCTGGATCAGTACAATTAGGCTGGATTCACACGAACGTATATCGGCTTTGTTTTCACGCCGAGCCGATATACGTCGTCCTCATCTGCAGGGGGTGGGGGGGGGAAGGTTGGAAGAGCCAGGAGCAGGAACTGAGCTCCCGCCTCCTCCCCACCCCCTCTCCGCCCCTCTGCACTATTTGCAATGAAAGGAGGCGGGATGGGGCGGGGCTAAGTTCCAAGAATTAGCCTCACCCCCGTCCCACCTCTCCCCATTGCAAATAGTGCAAAGGGGCAGAGGGGAAGCAGGGAGGGGGCGGGAGCTCAGTTCCTGCTCCTGGCTCTTCCATCCTCCCCCCCCCCTGCAGATGAGGACGACGTATATCGGCTCGGCGTGAAAACTGAGCCGATATACGTTCGTGTGAATCCAGCCTTAGGGCGATAGCGAGTTTATATAGCTTTTTTCATGTGTTACTACTTTTGAACAGTAAAAACACTCAATGGGCTGCTGAATGGGCTGCCTCTGATTGGTCACAGCCCTCACCAATCAGAGTCAGCTCTCACTCACCCATTCATGAATTCATGAATGGGTGAGTGAGTGCTGCCTCTGATTGGGTCAGCGCAAGGACCAATCAGGGGCAGCTCTCAGCTATTGACAGCTGAGAGCTGCCCCTGAGTGGTCCCTGTGCTGAGGCAATCAGAGGCAGCATCTGCGATCTGCGATTCCTCGTGTCCTATAATTTATCGGACATCCGCATAAAAAGCGGCCATGTGTCCGATGCCATTGCGAAGCAATAGTTCTATATATGCACAGATCGCATGCGCAAATCGCACGAAAAAGCGCCCGCCTGACCGAGGCCTCATAGGGAAAACTTCTAGGCCACCTCTCAGCTTTTTGCATCTTTACCACATGCAGGTTAAAAGTACCTGCATGTAGCATGCACTCCATAGAATCATAGAATGGTACAGTTGAAAGGGACCTCCAGGGTCACCGGGTCCAACCCACTTCTCAATGCAGGATTCACTAAATCATCCCAGACAGATATTTGTCCAGCCTTGTTTGAACTCTTCCATTGAAGGACAACTTTCCTTGTGCAATTGAGAATAGGGCTGATCCCTCCGCACTGTAACAGCCCTTCAGATATTTGTAGACAGCTATTAAGTCTCCTCTCAGCCTTTTTTTTTTGCAAGCTAAACATTCCCTGATCCTTTAACCGTTCCTCATAGGACATGATTTGCAGACCGCTCACCATCTTGGTAACTCTTCTCTGAACTTGCTCCAGTTTGTCTATGTCTTTTTTAAATTGGGGTGCCCAGAACTGGACACAATATTCCAGATGAGGTCTGACTAAGGAAGAGTAGAGGGGAATAATTACCTCTATGCTTCTCTTAATACATCCCAGAATGGTGTTTGCCTTTTTGGCTGCTGCATCACACTGTTGACTCATGTTCAGTCTATGGTCTATTAGTATACCCAAGTCTTTTTCACATGTGCTGCTGCTTAGCCCAATTCCTTCCATTCTGTATGTACTTTTTTTCATTTTTCTTGCCCAGATGTAGGACTTTGCATTTCTCCTTGTTAAATACCATTCTGTTATTCGTCGCCCACTGTTCAAGCTTTTCTGGATCTTTTTGAATACTCTCTTTCTCTTCCCAAGTGTTAGCTATTACTCCTAGCTTTGTGCCATCGGCAAATTTGATTAGTTTCCCATCAATTCCCTCCTCCAGATCATTTATAAAAATGTTGAACAACTCTGGGCCCAGGACAGAGCCTTGTGGTGCCCCACTTGATACATACTTTCACTTGGATGTGCAGCCATTTATGACCACTCTTTGAGTATGATCATTCAGCCAGTTGTGAATTCATCTAACAGTTGCCTTGTCAATCCCATATTCAGTCATTTTTCCCATAAGTATGCTATGAGATACTTTGTCAAATGTTTTACTAAGGTCAAGATATACTATATCCATTACATTTTCCTGAGCAACCCAATTGGTGAATCTGTCATAGAGGAAAATTAGATTTGTCTGGCATGACCTATTTATTACAAACTCATGCTGGCTTTGGTTAATTAGTCCATTATCATCAAAGTACTTGCATACATGCTGTTTAATAATTTATTCGAAGATCTTTCCAGGTATAGAAGTCAGGCTCACAGGCCTGTAGTTTCCTGGATCTACCTTCTTCCCTTTTTTGAAGATAGGGACAACATTTGCCCTTTGAAAATTCCTGGAGAACAGGAGAAGTCCTGAAAGATTGGAAAAGATTATGGTGAATGGTTCAGCAATTACCTCTGCTGCTATCCTAGGATATAATTCATCTGGACCTTGAGACCTGAATTCATTTAAGTTAGCTAAGTGTTTCCTCACCATCTCTCGGCTTATGGATAGCCTGCATTATTTTATTCCCCCAGTAAAACAGGGAAGATCAGTTGATGTTCCATCTATTTTCTGAGAAAAAACAGATACAAAATAGGAATTTAAAAGTTCGGCCTTCTCAACATCATTCTTAACCAATTCACCATTTTCTTCTTGTAAGCATTCAATAGCATCTTTGATTTTTCTTTTGACATACCCCCAAAATCCTTTTTTATTGCTTTTGGCCTTTGTTGCAAGCCTCAATTTATTATTAGCTTTAGCTTTTCTGACACTTACCCTACAGTTTCTGCAGACCGCATTATATCCTTCTTTAGATATGCCTCCTTCTTTCCATTTGATAAACATATTCTTCTTCATTTTTAAGATTTGTGCAAGTTCTGTGTTCATCCATCCTGGTCTCCTTAAATGCTTCCTATTCTTCTTTTTTTAGGAATTGTTAACGATTGCTTACCATCTTGGTAACCCTTCTCTGAACTTGCTCCAGTTTGTGGATGTCTTTTTTTTAAGTGGGGTGCCTAGAACTGGACACAGTATTCCAGATGAACTGCACAGCACAACTCTCTTGTCACCACTCTACACCAGACTCTGACTAAAAGTGGAACTCACACCCATCATCCACCTTGCAAACACATATATCAAACATGGTCAGTTGACTTTCAAAAGATACATTTCCAGACATGACCCAGACAGTAACCCATTCAGTGCTGCAGCTAGGCAATACACTCCATATTCATCTACATAAAACACACTGACAATACACATAAGAACGAGACTACATAGATCAAGCAGAACCTTTCAGAAATTTCTAGACATGAACTTCTGTACACTGCACATATGCTGTCAGCCGGTATTAGTGTATCTTGACGCCACCAGAAGAACTGGTGGAGTTAAGATTGACATGGGGGTGACGCCCCCTGTTCCTGATTTGCTGGAATAGGTGGTTGTGCTGCAGGTCCTAGCAGCCCAGTAAGCA
This sequence comes from Eleutherodactylus coqui, assembly GCF_035609145.1. NCBI lineage: Eukaryota > Metazoa > Chordata > Amphibia > Anura > Eleutherodactylidae > Eleutherodactylus > Eleutherodactylus coqui. The sequence continues at coordinate 519,021,568 of NC_089837.1, read as the reverse complement.
GAGGTTGTTGGTGCAATTTAGGGAGCCCTTGACCTTGCTTCCTTCCCAAGGCATGGTATCAGCAAGCTTAAATCCCCTTCCTGTCGGCCGCCCAGAAGAAGCGAGCGTGTTGCTATTGAGGCCTAGAGTAAATCCCTCCCCGTTGGCCACTCTGCTGCTAAGCATGCACGGCTACACCTACCTGACTTCCAAGGCCCCGCAGGAGGCACACATTGGCGGCAGAAAAGAATAACGCACCCCGCTGTGCGTTACAGTGCTGACCGGGGTGGGCATGAGGGAACCCACTGGGCCATGAAGTGCGTTTCCCAGAGGCGCCGCTGAAGGCGCTCCCTCCCCCTCCCTTTCCTCACCCCCAGTCGGCAGAACGGAGCACTGAGTGGCGGCCACTCCACCCAGACAAGCAGTACAGATAACATCCAGCAGCAGTGGACGACACATGTGGCCGCCGCACTAAACATTACGAGAAGAGGCGGCCTACAGTGCTGAGGGACTCTGCCTTATAGGCACCATGTCGCAGACACCTCAAGCAGCAGGACAGCTGGAAGCATGGGGACAGCCGCTTAGGTAATGTATAGCACTGAGGTGAGCGGCCCATTACAGACACCTACACCTCCTCACTCACTGACTATGGCGCTTTCCCATGCAGTTTAGGTAATTCCAAGACCTTTGTTTCTTGACCCAATCAGGAGCTAGGGGTGTGAGAGGGGCGTTCCTCCTGTCAAAACCCTAGCTTCCGGTGGCGTCAAGATACAGCCTATTAGGCTGAACTATGAATAAGCAACTCATGATGGCATCACAGGATGCAGATGGGTGACAAGTCCCCACCCACCTTCATATATGCCACGCTTGCTATTGATCATGGCATAAAATGGGTCAAGCACACGGAAACAGAGATTTCTCCACTCCCGGCTATTACAGCAGGATCCTGGCTGTCATCAGACAGCTGGGACCCGCTTCTTCTTGTCATGGGAGACAGGTGCCAGTTTAAACCTGTAGTGCCGTAAAAAGGCAATGACTCCTACATAGGATACATTTCATATTACAGAATCAGTTTGTTTATCATTTGTAGGTTAATTTTTGTTTTCAGTCATATGTAGGATAAATTTTGTTGGGATAATTTGTATTTTTCAGGGGTACCATTTAATGTGCTGTATAATGTATAGAAAACTTTAAAAAATGTCTAAGTTGAGTGAAGTTTAAAAATAACAATTGTGTTATTTTTGGAGTTGCCTCGCTTTTACAGCATTCACGGTGATGTAAAAAGTATATGTTCTCTTTTATCCTGCGACTCAGTGAGATTACGGTGATACCAAAAGTTTTATAGTTTTTTTCTATATTTTACTACTTTTAAAAAATATGAAACTTAAAAAAAAATGCTTTTGTTCACCACATTCTGACCCCCATAACTTTTTTACTTTTCTGTCGATGGAGCGGTGTGATAGCTTGTTTTTTGTGCAGCGAGCTGCTGTTTTTAATGGTACTAATATGGCGTAGATATGACTTTTTAATGACTATTTATTAATTTTCTTTTAGTGGCAGGTTGGTTTTCCTGCATCCTTAAAAGTCCATAATTATGTTGTTTTTTTGTCAAATATTCAAATGTCTTAATTGTTTTCATTTAAAAATACAGAAAAAAGTTTGTTTGTTTTTTAATTTAAAATTTTCTATTTTTCAAAGGTTTCCTTTTTTAACTTACTTATTCTTACATTTTTCTGTTTTTCAACTGGTGGCCATCTGACTGCTTGTTCAATATACTGTAATATACTAATTCATAGATATAAGATGGATCTATCTATCTATCTATCTATCAGAATTGTATTTAACAAGGAGAAATGCAAAGTCCTACATCTGGGCAAGAAAAATGAAAAAAAGCACATACAGAATGGGAGGAATTGGGCTAAGCAGCAGCTCATGTGAAAAAGCCTTGGATATACTAATAGATCATAGACTGAAAATGAGTCAACAGTGTGATGCAGCAGCCAAAAAGGCAAACACAATTCTGGGATGTATTAAGAGAAGCATAGAGTGAGGTAATTATCCCTAGTCTTCCTTAGTCTGACCTCATCTGGAATACTGTACAGTTCTGGGCACCCCACTTTAAAAAAAGGCATAGACGAACTGGAGCAAGTTCAGAGAAAAGTTACCAAGATGGTAAGAGGTCTGCAAATCATGTCCTATGAGGAACGATTAAAGGATCTGCGAATGCTTAGCTGCCAAAAAAGAAGGCCGAGAGGAGACTTAAAGGGGTTGTCCCGTGAAAGCAAGTGGGGTATACACTTCTGTATGGCCATATTAATGCACTTTGTAATATACATCATGCATTAAATATGAGCCATACAGAAGTTATTCACTTACCTGCTCCGTTGCTGGCGTCCCCGTCTCCATGGATCCGTCTAATTTCGGTGTCTTCTTGATTCTTTAGACGTGCTTGCGCAGTCCGGTCTTCTGCTGTATGCTCGCGCCGGAGAGCTGGTCTGCGAATCGTCATCGTAGCTCCGCCCCGTCACGTGGTGCCAATCAGCCAATTAGGTGGCTGTATCGGCAGTGGAACACAAGGAAGGAGAAGACAATCCATGGTGCACCATGGGAGAAGACTCGCTGTGCACCATGGGAGAAAACCGCGGTGCATCATTGGGAAAGGACCGGCGGCCATCTTTAAAAGAAGAAAAGAAGATGCTGCGCGAACGGGGATGCAGGTAAGTGGGGTTTTTTTTAAAAATAACTAACGGAATTGATTTTAACGGGGCAGAATGCGGGGGTAAGTAAAAAAAAAAAAATTTGGATTTCGCCGCGGGACAACCCCTTTAATAGCTGTCTACAAATATCTGAAGGGTTGTCACAGTGCAGAGGGATCAGCCCCAGAGGCATAACTTGAAGCTCCCGGGCCCCGATGCAAAACTCGTAACAAGGCCCCCAACTATAATGCTTTATTCATAGTACTGGGTTCCCTATATGGAGAAGAGAGGCCTTATGGGCCCCCTAAGGCTCCTGGGCCAGGGTGCTACCGCATCCCCTGCATCCTCTATAGTTACGCCCCTGATCAGCCCTATTCTCATTTGTACAAGGAAAGACTAGAAGCAATGGGATGAAACTGAAAGGAGGAGACACAAATTAGATCTTAGAAAAAATTTTCTGACAGTGAGAGTAATCAATGAGTGGAACAGGTTACCACTGGAGGTGGTGAGTTCTCCTTCAATGGAAGTGTTCAAACAAATATCTGTCTGGGATGATTTAATGAATTTTGCATTGAGCAGGGGGTTGGACCCGATCACCCTGGAGGTCCCTTCCAACTCTACCAGTCTATGAGATAGATAGATAGATAGATAGATAGATAGATAGATAGATAGATAGATAGATAGATAGATAGATAGATAGATAGATAGATAGATAGATAGATAGATAGATAGATAGATAGATAGATAGATAGATAGATAGCAGAATGCTAAGGCAACAGAAATGCAGTCCTAAGCTCTCGCTCACGACCTGAAGGTTGCAAGTTTAATCTCTGCATGGTTCAGGTAGCCGTCTCAAGGTTGACTCAGCCTTCCATCCTTCTGAGGTTGGTAAAATGAGTACCCAGCTTGGTGTAAATTACCTGAAAGTGCTGCGCAATACGTTGGTGTTATACAAATAACAAGATTGATTTTGTTTGAGATTGATATGAGATAGATAGATAGATAGATAGATAGATAGATAGATAGAGATATGAAATAGATAGATATGAGATAGATAGATAGATAGATATGAGATAGATAGATAGATAGATAGATAGATAGATAGATAGATAGATAGATAGATAGATATGAGATAGATAGATATGAGATAGATAAATAGATAGATAGATAGATAGATAGATAGATAGATAGGAGATAGATAGATATGAGATAGATAGATAGATAGATAGATAGATAGATAGATAGATAGATAGATAGATAGATAGATAGCTATAACATTGTCATGACAAGTCCTTACATCCAGTAGATAACTTTTGCTGTATCCGGGCCATTACCGTACCTGTGTACTTCATGTCTCTTTCGCTTTTGACAATCACTAATTGCGCAGTAATAAGCCTTCCACCTTTGAGTAGAAACCTGGTCAATGTCAGGAAAATATTAGCCTGTTCAAAGCCGAAATCCCTCACCAGCTGTCTGTACGGAGCAGATTAGATAATGAGCTGCCATTATACATCATTAGGGTGACTTTCTTGTCTAAACACTATTAATAAATCTAGAAGGGAATTAGAAGCCCATTAGGCCGCACTCATTTACTGCAATGTTTTGTGTTCTTTTCCTTCTGAATGTTCCATACTGGGGCATGACAAAACCTGACCTAGTTACTGTATAATGCGCCATTCATCAGATCGTAAGGTGAAGATATGGTATTCATACGGCCTTAAACTATTGTGATTCCCCAGAATAAGTGTAGATCACAGGAAAATGCATAGAAGAGGATTTAACCCAACTATTTAAGGGGTTGTCCACTTCTGAACTAGTAATGATCACGCTAGGCTTTCTATAGTTGATCATTGTGGATCCGCCACTTGGGAACCCTGGCAATCAGCTGTTTGCTGGGCCGCTGTCAGTGTGAACACAGCTCCGAATAAATTGCGGCTGCCATGGTTAGTATTACAGGCACAACTCCCATTGAATTCAATTCCCGAGCAGCAAGGAATGTGAAAATCTAGCAATCTCAGCAAATTCCAAATCACGCTTGGTCATAATTGTTAGACTGGCCAACCTTATAGGAGTTTCTCGTTTAACCCTTTGAGATCCAATTTTGAATTCAGGGTTTTCTAGGGGGCTTTCTCTTTCTGCCATTATGCAATGGCTCCATCTGCTGGCTAGAGCCAGTATGTGACACGCTGGAGAGGCCCCTGATAACAGAATGGCCAGTAATCTACAGTAAGAATACTCTGCTGAACGTCTTCCGACATCGGAGCTGTACAGCCTTCAATCAGAATGTCTTTAGATATCAGACAGTGGATTGGAAAGGGTTAACAGTAGGGAGAGTATACCAAGAATAGTGTGATCGAGAAAAAACATTCAGCAAAAGGGGATCCTGTGGATGGAAATAACTCATCAAAAGGGGTCAGAGGAGGATGTCAGGAATCATTTTTACTAGCAGGCACTGCACAGTCAAGAGCAGTCAAATACAATGAAAGTTCTCAATCTAACATGTTCAAACTCACAACTTGTCATTCCTCCGCACGGATGGGCTATAACAGCAGATGACCAATTCCAGCGCCATTGTGTCTAGGGGAAACAAAAAAGGTGAGACTCCGGTAAGCAAAAGAGCACAAACGTTGTATCACTAAGTGGTGGAAAAACATCTGCTGAATCCAGATTTTTGGAGGTCAGAATTTGGCACAAACAGCATAAATCAATGAACCTGTCGGAAGGGGGTCCCACAGTGCAGGTGGATTAAAAGACAGAGCACATGTTGCAATAAGCAATAACGGTCGTGGCAGCTGAATTGATGGTACTGTCCCTTTAACTTGGCACACAGTTTCAGAATGTTGCAGCACTGTTTCAATGCTTTAGCAATGTTGGCTTTACTCATTGTCATGCCACGTAGAATCACCTTTAAGTTTATCTATACTATATATTAACAGTATATTGGTTTATCAGCGAGTCTCGTGTAACTCTGTGCACTTTCATCATCTAGTGGAATCTACGTCACGACAAATTGCTGCTTTTCTGTATTCTTCTGATTGTACAGCTGTGTCCTTTCTTACCTTTCTTCTTTGCTTGACATATCTCAGAAGCATTGAAAAAAAAAAAAACATGATTTCACGATACTCTGTCAAGAGATGTCTATCCTACATGTGACCCCCCAGTGGTTGTGATGTGAATTGCAGGCTGTTGAGGGTTTTGCTCTCAATATTGTATTGAATTTATATTGTGAAAAATTGTAATCTTTAACCACATTCCTGGAAAGCTGCAGTCTGTGTTTACAGCTCAAGTCCTGCCGGTCTATTGGACATCACAGAGGCTGCAGCCAATAACAGGGGTCAGCGATCGATTGATGAGCTCTATCATTGACTGCAGCCACTGTGACATCCTATAAACTAGGCAGGACTGCAGCTGTAAAAGCAGACTGGAGCAGAGAAACGAACACTTGTGAGGGACACAGTGGGAGCAGGGAGAGGTGAGAGTATCGCTATTTGTTATTTTGCTGCATGGGGAAGGGGTTGTCCCGAGGTCCTACAACTTGGACAACCCCTTTAAATTTACGTAAATTTTCTTTAATTTTTTTCTAAAATGCAAAAAAGAAGAGAAGCGGCTTTATGAAGTAGCGTCTGCCTTCTGGAGAGCCAGCTGTCGGTGATTTGTATCTGTACTTCTAACCCAAATTTTATTTGTAATTCTGCAGACATCCTTCTTCCTACTTGCCGTACACCTGTCTTGGGCACATGGGTGTGATCATTAGACGTCTTCCTTAGCTCGGGGACTCTTTAAATCTGTTGTCATACATTTAATTCAAATTATGCTAATTAATCTAAAAGTATCACCTCTATATTCGTCGTGCTCGATACTGTTAATTACACTTCCTTTAATGCAGTTTTGTCTTAATGGTAGAGGAGCAGCGGAGAAGGAGACCCAGCGCCAGCTTGTCGTCCTACCTGTAATAGCTGTTTTATTGTTCGAGGAGGGAGAAATGCTTGAGGAGGCAAAATATGTTATTAAATTAAGAAGTTAATCTAATTAATGGAAGGAAGTGAAGAGCTGCCGCGTTTCAGATACTATCACACAATATTTTGGCTACATATATGTGTAAAGATAGGGAAAGAAGTATTTGCCCCCAGTAAGGGGAGTGAAAATATTAAGTTAATGAAGTCAAGTAAATGCGAGACTTGTTGTGTATGACTAATGTGTGCTATGAAATGTTAGGGTCTATTAGAATGTGATGACTAATGATGGTTATTGTACAGCTGCTGCTGGTGATTGTGTGTAATCATGGAGTTGGGATAATGTAACAGTCTTTGTCGAGGCCCCTGTGGACATTGCCCATTGTCAAAGTATACCTTGTGTTTTACACCTTTAGGCTGGGTTCACACGGGGCGGATTTGCCGCGGAAATTCCCGCTGAAAATCCGCATGCGGCCGCTAAGCCCAGGATTAGCCAGTTATGTGGACGAGATTTCCCAGAAATCTCATCCACACGGGACGGCAAGTCTGCTGCGGCTAAACCGTCAGAAGTCGCCGCTGCAGCGCGGATTTGCCGACCGCAGCATGTCCATTTTTTTTCCCGCTGCGGCCACGCACTCCTCTATAGGAGCGCCGGCCGCAGCAGAAGAGTGAGCAGCCGGGCCACTTTAAAACCGCAGCGGTTCTCCCAGTGGAAATCTGGCGGTTTTTCGCTGCGGCCAAAACGCGAATTTTCTGCCGAGAATCCGCTCCGTGAGAACCCAGCCTTAGGAAGGCTACCGTCTCAATCCCAGTGATGGTAGCTTTATTGAAGAGTACTATGCTGGGCAGGGCATGTGCATATATTGGTGTAGTTTATTATGCAAATGCTAATTTAGACAGGTGACTGTGGATCGGCCTTGCCACACACTGACTTGACTTTTTGGGCCGTTTGTGAAGGGAGCACCTAGGGTACCCTGTTTTCCACCCTTAACTTCCCTAAGTGGGACACAGTCTTTGCTGCATGGCCCCAAACTATTACACACACAGAAAGCCCCAGCGATGTCGCTGCTGACGAGACACTGTACTTGGAGGTCTGAACAGGAGCGTAGTAGAGAAATAGGCTGCAGACAGGGCTGCCCGAACAGGTACATAACGAAGGTCAAAGCTGAAGGTCAGGGCAGGCAGCAGACAATAATGAACTCCAGAGTACAGAGCAGAGGTCAAGGAGCACAGAAGTCAGGCAAGGGTCACAACCAGAACAAACACAAACTGGGGCTTTATCACAAGTGGCAGAAAGAGACCAATTGCTTAAGCATCCACCCTAGGGTGTGGATGCCTAATATAGGGAGTGCAGGAACAGGATTGGAAGCAGACAGGAGCGTGCACTGGCCCTTAAAGAGACTGGACAGGAGCGGTGACAAGCCCTACAAACGAAGACACTATTTAAACATTAGTGATTCTGAGGATTTCTGCCGATTGACGGAATTCCGCGCTGCAGCGTATTTTTCACGCGTTACATCCATGTGAATGGACGAGAAAATGCAAATTAATCTCGGGACTCGATCGTGGCTATTCTTCGTTGGTGCAATTTTCAGCTGCGATGCGGCCAGCGTATGGTCGCATTGCCCGTGTGAATGAGGCCTTATTGTAACGGTCTCTGTCCCAGTCTTGGTAGCCATTTTGAAGGTTTGCATAAACAGGTATATCATGCTGAGCAGGGCATGCATGTATGGTTGGCGAATGGTAGAGTAGAACTTGGCCAGCAGAATGGTGCCTGTTTAGGTATAAAAGACATGATGATAAGAAGCATGACGTGATATTCAAGTTATTGTTGTGTTGGCCCTGGTTGCGAACTGATTAGCAAGTTTGTGAAATTGGATGTAATCACTATACCCTAACCCACCAGAGTACCTATCATATGAGCAATCACCATGGAAGTGCCCATTCAATAAGCAGTAATAACTGTTTCGCTCTAAAAGTCCCCCAAATAACTGCAACTTGGGAGAGAGCTATGCCTTCACCCCCTACACTTCCAATGGCTGCCCAGGAATAGTCAACACCTCTAAAACACTGTTGTCACTCACTCCAGTCTCAGAATAACATGACACGTTCCTGCGTCTCCTTTAGTTAAAGCTATTTTAATGAGTTCATCCTTCATGGATGCCGGGAGAACCCAGCGATACGAACCTTTTGCTCTAAGGTAGCGTCTGTCTTGCGGGTAATGAACCATATGAAATGACATCTGCAAAGCCTGCAAAGTATGATCATTAATTACACCAAAGGCATGACACCTCTATCCAACTGGCAACAAAATATTTCAAAAAGTCAGCGTGATTATAAAAAGGGCAGAGAAGATGAGTTGTGTGAAAAATGTCTGCAGAACGTGACAATGCCATCGCATCTGCCCGGGGTTTGGGAATCACAAAGTTTGTTGCATTTGTTTTAGTGACAGGTATCAGTTTTAGTGAAGGCCTATGAATTTCTGTGTCCGCAGTGCTGGAATTCTCCATCACAATCTATGTGGATTGGTATGCAGTGTGTTTACGTAGAGCATGATAAAAGTTGGTGGGGGCCCAAATCCTTCAGATTCCCACATCCATTATCCAGTGTCGTATAATGCATGGCTGGTGATACTGTAAAGTGGTAGTGGAGCTCACTCACACCTTATGAGCTCTGGGGCCAGAGATGAAAGAATGACCAGAGATGACTACAAGGATAATAAAGAACAAGGTTCTGTCCTTCATCCAATCCTGGCCTGTCCTGAATTTCCCAATGGGTTGGGAGACCCCATTTTAGGTTGTGGATGGAGGCAGGTCATTTTCATGTACTTCATTTTGGGGATGGTTCAGATTGGTCGTCTTTAGACCACTTAGCTTCATTTTCCAAACCAAATCCATTAGGGAACTGGAAGCTCCTTCAACTAATGTATTACCTGTGCTCTCTCCCTTACTGGGTCTTCTTTTTGGAGAGAGGAAACTCTCTTTGAGTCTTTATGTTTGGCCTTGGGTCTGATTCAACATATCCTCTCGTTATTCTATTTACTCCTACAATCTCCTCTTGACCAGTCTCCCCCTTTGTATCTTCTGCAATGGGAAGCCGACCCTGGACATTCATTATCTGCAGCACAAAGTCAATGTATCTTTGAACTTACCCAAAAAGCTTCCAAAACTTGCTGCATTTGACGTTACCATTGTGCTTCTTAATTGTTTTCATATTCTTTTTGCCATTGAATGTGTTTGCTTATTTGTATGACCATTTTTATTTTTGGTGGCGTGAAGTGTGCACCATCTTCTGTAATTCTACCCTTGCTATAAATAATTTAGACTGAACAAGGGCCCAAGCAGACCAGTTGTGGCTGAGGGTAAAGGCCTGTGCTGTGACATTTGCACAGCTAAAGGTGAGGAGCAGGCAGATGAGGGTCACAGATGACCAAGTCATTGCAGACAAAGTGAGGGTGCTATGATCACCACTGGCAATCCACTGAAGACTTAGTGTCAAAAGACGGTTTTAAGGAAAAGGCCTTGCTGCTTGGGTGCGAGAGGGATAACGAGTCAGAACATTGTAGCCGAAGTGGAGATCACAGTAGAACCAGAGATCCAGGAAGAGCGACTACGTAAGAGATTGTGCTATGTTGCTATGTGGAATCTATAGCACAGATGACACACTGGCCTGGTGACCCCCAAACACTAATTCAGAGACCATAAAATCTTTATCAGTGGACTATTTACGTATTTATTTATTTATTTCTCTACTCATCCTGTTGTGGTATTATTTTAAGTGCAAATCAGTCACATCCATGTCTGTGCCTTGTCATAAGTATGTGTGTATATATATATACACACACACACACACACACACACACACATATACACATGCCTCCTCAGATCTCATTATGACTCTTCGGATTTCATTATGCCTGAGGAAGAACCTGAATAGGTTTGAAAGCTCACTATAACATCATTAATTTTTGTTAGCAATTAAAAGCTAACATATCTACAAAATTTCTTGATTTCTCTCACGGAGAACAATCACATTTTACTCATGGTTTGAAACTAGTAGGCCAACCAATATGCCATCTTTTTATACTTATGAAATACATTTTTTTTGTTTTTTTTACTGAACTGAGTGTTGGACTTTGTAATTTGAATTTTGTGTTATCACCTGCTCCTGGCGCCAGTTCATCTAGCACTACAAAGAACTTCAGATATCTGACTGATTGGAGTGGTGTCAAGTCTGGTAAGCAGCATTTGAGTGTCTGAACTGTCATCAGAAAATGACCCATTGTTTAAATCAATTTTTCATGTTAAGCATATTTTTTGAGTTTTTTGCATTTTTTAAATTTTCAATGCCACGCTCTCTATTAAAAAAATCCTAAAATCCTTCAGTTTTCACTCTGACCACTAAGCCTAATAATAGTCTGATACTTTCTGTTTTGGTTTAAAACCTTCTCAGCAGTCATCTGATTATCATCACAGGCAGGATTACAATGAAAGATAAACCCCCTTATATAGATACCACAAGATCCATCATTCACTATAGATGATGGTCACAGCTCACCTCCTTTCCTTCCCTGCACAAGCCACAGAGCATGCTCACAGCACTTTCCCACAGATGTCAATCAATCCCTCCTGCCCATTGTGTCAATGGCCAATAAAGCTGTCGGTTGCCCCAAAGCATATTTGTAAATGCCAATTACTGCAGCTCAGACAAGATGGCCGCCCCTGTAGTTATATACAGAAAATGGAATAAGAAAAATCTGCAATTCAAAAATAAAACGGATTCGAAAAATGGAAAATAATTCATTATCTGTTCTTAATTTGCAAAAAAGTCTATGCAATAGATTTCCTTAAAAGGGGCTTTGTGAGCACCCCAAACGTTGATGGCAGTGGGGGGGGGGGGGGAGGGGGACACATACTGTATAAAAAAGCCTGCAATACTTACCTCCCACTATGCACTGACACCCCACCGCCACTTGCAGCTGCTCTGGTCTTCCATTAATATCGGCTGCAGAGGTCACGTCGGTTATTTACCCTCATGACCACTGCAACAAATAGGAAGCCAGGCACTGGACATCATCAGTGATGTCCCGTAAACCAGCCTTGGGGCTTCTAATGTGGAAGCCCATGTGACAGGTTTACAGGATCACCCCTGACATTCTGGCTGGGTGACATCACCTGTCAGAAGCCATGAGGCTGGATTGCCAAGGTGGCAGTCCAGTGCCACAGTATACTTTTTTTTTAATACTTTGGGGCACAGGGGGCACAGAACTGTAGAAAAGACATAACGCAGAAAACCCCATTAAGGATATATAACTTCATGTATTGAAGAAGTCACCTGATGTTTTACTACACTTCAGACTACCTTTTCAGCCTACACAAACTTGTTATAAGCCCCTCCTACTAAGGCAATAGGAAGCAGTATGATAAATTATGCAATCTGAAGATAAAACTCACAAGACATGGCTAAGGGAAGATAAAGGCAAGTAAAAGAATAAGAAAGATTTAAACAATGTCTTGGTGAAGATACTACATAACAAACTGCTGAAGAACAGGCAGATCCTTCTTATTACCTTTTTGCTTGTGAATTCAACATAAACTTTCCTCCTATCTTATTATATTCAATGACGCGGCTCAGTAAAGACCATAAACAAACTTCACCATAAAACTCCAAACATTTATGAGTGAGATTGAAAAAAAAAAAAAGTTTTGACAAAAAGAAAAAAAGAAAACAAAAAGATTTGCCGGCATTCTGATCTTTGTAGCTGTCAGCGGTCTCGAGTACAGCACATCTGTCTTTCGTCCATTAAAGTGGCATATTTCCTTCGAATTAAACTTTCCATTCAAGCTCATAATCAATGGAGCATGTCTTCTCGCTCAACAACCGGCCTTGGCAAAGCTATCTCAAAGAGCGTAATGTAATTGCCCGTCAGTGACAGAGCACCACAGCAGAATCTTGAGTCGGCGAGTACTGTAAACGAGCGTAAAGTCTTTTACAACTTAGCATATTGCCGTTAATTGTTGAGCTGGATGGGGTTCTGAGGTGTTTTTAATTATCTGTACACCACGTCGTGCATGTGGAGCTGCCTTTTCGACATATTTAGGAAACAGTGTGCGATGCGGAAGCCAGATGAACTCATCAAATTTCAATTGCTTTTTGAAGTGCAGATAATTAAAGCCACTTCACAACTCAAAATGTAAATTTCCTGCAGGAATCGATGGTAAAAAATATATGGGCATACATGAGGGTTGATTTAGAGACATGTCCTCGGCCTAGTAGAGCAATCTTACAAAAACTAGCTGGTGGCCATAAACATGGTTGGGCATTGATGGGTTGGACTGTAAGCCGAGGGCAGCCTTACTGGACGGTCAAGGTACTCAACACTGGCTCCCACCCGCTAGTGGTTTGTCATACTCTGGGATGGGGCAGCTTTAATGAAATGATATCGGTCATGGCTTGGGTCTCGAGGAGTCAGCCAGGGTGGAGGATATTATAAGGGTTGTCCAATACTTTTACTAATGATGACTTATCCTACTGCTCAAAGAGTTCTTTACTGAAGCAAAGGCTTGTTCAGTTCTATACTTGTATTCATTGTCTGGCTTATTGGGCTTTGACCTAGAAACTTCTTCAACCAGTTCACTCAACATTCACTGCTTCAGCAGCCTCTAATCCCCAGGTACACAACTCTTCTGGTGGACACATACAGCCCTAAGGTAACAGTCCACATTCATAAAAGGGGTTATCCCAAAATTGACTTTTATGACCTATTCATAGGATTAGTGACACGTCAGGTCAGTGGGGGTTTCACCACTGAGACCCCCACTGATCACAAGAGGGTTCCATGTCCCCCCTCTCATACTCACTTTGAGCTCGCTGGACAAATCCACAGCAGCATGGAGATTGAATGGAGTAGTGGTCGCACATGTGAGTAGAAGTGCTCAACTATCTCCGGCACTCCCATTGAAGATAAATGGAGCAGCACCGTGTATGCTTGACCATCGCTGCATTCAATTTTCTTATTGTGGGGGCATACTGAGCCCACAGTGAAGAGGAGAGAGGGGAACATGGGACCCCCATTCTCAGGATCATGGAGGTCTCAGTGCTGAGACCCCACCAATCAGGCTTTTATCACCTATCCTATGGATCTTGATGACATGATGAATATTTGAAGGGACAGTATCCAGTTACCTGGTGTTACAGGTGAAGGTCCCAATACCTCAAGGTCTATGTAAATATTTAGCATCCCTGGACAGCCCCTTTATTACCAATTGTGACTGTAGTATCACTTTAAGGTCTCATTATGGCTCCGTACAAGGATGCACTCACCATAGAGGTAGAAGATGTAGCCACTATGGAGCCCCTAAGGAGTAGTTTTAGATCAGCTTGGCTGCATCTCATATTTTGATGGGTGTGAGAACCTTATACAGTGTCCACAACATAATACCGCCATATAGTGCCATAATGATACTGGATGGTTTTAGGGCCAATTTTGATTCATAGCATTCTCCAACAGAGCAGTACAGTCTAAATGAGCATTCTGCACTCTTAGATTTCTCCTGGAGGTCCAGGCCTTGGGGCTTATAAGGAAAGAGCCTAGTTTACCACCCCCTAAAGAGATGGTCCAGTTGTAAAATATTAATTGCCTATTCTCAAGATAGGCCATCAGTAGTGGATTAGCTGTTCTCTGGCTGAATTAACGCATGCACTGATCTGATTTCTGCAGGAAGCAGATAGCTCCATTCATACTGCAGTGACCAGGCTTGGTATTGCAGGCATAGTTCTCATTCAAATGAACTTGCCATACCAAATCTAGCCACTGCAGTGGGGAAAGGCGCTGTCTGCTTTCTGCAGAAATCAGCTCAGTGAATGAGTGCACCAGTCCAGCAAACAGAAGGGTCTTGGGTGACAAACCCCTCCAATCTACTACTGATGGCCTATTCTAAGGAAAGGCCATTAATAGTTTACAACTGGACAACCTCTTAAATCCAACATCATACATCTCCTCTGCTTGTCTCCACTCTGTCTCACTCTGAAAGGTCTTCCAAAAATTTGCTTTCAACATTTATAATTTTTTTCCCATCCAATAAAAAGAGACGATCAGGACAATACTGCATACCGCAGCTTTGTATAATATCGGACACTGTTAAGTGTTTGTTACAGTGAATAATCCAAACTCGCAAATGCCGTCCATAAAAGGCTCAGTGCCCCGGGTCAACATTACCCCGTAAAGCTGATTTACTATTTAATTAAAAACTGTTTCACAATGGGAAAAAAAACTGTAACTTGAATATCAGGCTTCAGCGGATTTCTCGTTTTATGGCGATTCAGTCAAGAAGCCGATCTGGTCATTCTACTGATTTTATAAGATGGACATAAGCAAAATACATATAAAATTATTCATGCTGTGAATTAACCTTACGTGTTGTACAGCAGAGTCAGAATTGTGCGTCAGGGACCGATGTTCTTCCATACTAGAACGGAGTCCTATGTAGATAGAACTATTATTAGTGCCTAAAAGGGTCTAATTTTTAGCACAGTGTCGTTTGTAGATACAAAACTCTGGAGATTAATCAGTTTACAAGTTTGGACTGACTTCCGCACAAAAATGCACAATGGCATTCAAGGGGGGATGTTCACTTTAACTCCTTAAAGGGGTTTTCCATAAAAACACTATTGATGACCAGGATAGCGGCTGGGGCTTGTAACAGCAGACTAGGGTCTCATTGAAATTAACGGGAGCTGCACCTGCAATTACAAGCGCCGGCCATTACACAGGGGTCGAAGCAGCAGCTTCCACTCCAACCTCTGTGTATACCGGCGCAGACAGCGGGCACTCGATCAGCTGATCGGCCAGGATCCTGAGTGATGGGCCCCAGTCGATCAACTATTGATGATTTATTCTGAAGTTACGTCATTAATAGTATTTTTGTGGAAAACCAATTTAATACAATTCTGGAATTGTGTGGGTTTTTTTCTGACGATGTTCACCATGTGGGATTAAAAATACATTACTTTGATAGATCAGAATTTCCAAACATATCAATACTAAATACGTTTTTTTTTGTTGTTTTGATTTTTAATTATAAAAATATTTATTATATTAATTTGTAAAACTTCATTAACTCTTCTTTTTTAGTCCCCCAAGGGGACTTGAATTTGCGATTGTTTGAATGTTCAGAGAGTATAATGCAATACCATAGTATTGCATTATACCGAATTGTGACAGTCTATCAAGCCATACTAAAGGCTTCTGATCCCGCTCAATACAAACACTGCACTCCCATGACATAAATGTACATCCTGGAGCATGAAGGGGTTAAAGCAAAGCAGCAAAATTAATTATAACCCCTGCCTTTATGTTCTGTTTGGGTATAAATACATTA
The DNA here is from genome assembly GCF_035609145.1 of Eleutherodactylus coqui. Classification (NCBI taxonomy): domain Eukaryota; kingdom Metazoa; phylum Chordata; class Amphibia; order Anura; family Eleutherodactylidae; genus Eleutherodactylus; species Eleutherodactylus coqui. The sequence goes on along the minus strand of NC_089837.1, from coordinate 519,005,560 downwards.
TAGGGCATGTTCCTGCTCAAGACACCATTTATTAACAAACAGCAGCTCCCATTCTTGAGGACTGCATTACAAGGCCACCTATTTACCTGCACACCACCTTGCCCTCTCTGGCCCAGATATTACTTCTTTTCTATCCAGAATCCCATAGTGTCTATCAGCTTTATCCTTCATCTTCTCCTCCCACTTTCTAAAAATGAACAATGGCGACAACTGAACTCATTATCTGCCGCACCTGACTCCACACCCCCACCAAACTTATCACCATTAATGGCTTCATACTTTCACCAGCCCCCCAAATCTGCTTTCTTGGGGTCAATTTTGAGTCTGCCCTGGCCTTCAAACATACAATACAAGCCCTTACCACCTCCTGCCACCTCAAATTTAAAAACATCTCTTGGATATGATCTTTCCTCAACCCCAGTCATCAGAAATGCTAGTGCATGTGCAGTGGCCCTAAACATATATGTCTGGCCCCTCTATAATTGTCATATATGTCATGTCTTCAGTGTGGATGCAGTGTGCAAATTGTCCTGTCTCTAGTTTTGTGTATTGCACAGCTGCAGCATGTAAGAGGTTAATGTCTGAAAGTAGCTGGGACATGTCTGGAAAATGTAACAAGTTTGTCTAATCACGTGGTGTCGTATGAATATAAATATGAGTGATTCAGAGTTAGATGTGGTCTTCTGTCTACTTCAATGGCTGTGAGAGGAGGTGGGAGTGCCAGCCACATGGGGGTACCTTTAACCCTCATGTGGTGAAGTGGTGAAAGAGGAGGAAAGGTATCCTGAGGCCTTCCATTCCAGGAACCACTTCTGAAGAGTGAAAGAAGAGATGAGATCAGTGTGCAGTGTTCTTTCTACAGAGTACAAGTGAGTGTCAGTGGAGTGTTTCCTTTCCAGGAACGGAACTGTTTCAGATAACTAAGCCTGAAGGTCAGATTTCATCCTTTGTTCTCCTCCCTGACCTTACCTGCACTGGTGTGTGAAGCTTGCCTTGTCTAGAAGTAAAAGTTTCCAGTCACTGCCCGTTCCCTGTGATTGAGGTAACATAGTATGTTAGGCTGAATGAAGACAATGTCCATCTAGTTCAGCCTGTTTCAATCCCTAGTTGATCCAAAAGAAGGCAAAAGCCGCAAGAGGCAGGAGCCAATTAGGTAATTAAAGTTAACTATGTGTGGACTCTCTTATTTAACCGCCAAGGATTTGCCATGTGAAAAGAACGGTGGCATCACCCGTGACAACTTCAGGTCCACTACACACATTCAGGTAATCGTCACACGACATTGCCTGGAAGAGGCCTAGCGGTGCCTTGGCCGAGGTTCTGTGCATCCCTGGTTTCAGCCAAGCCCCGCAGAATGATTATCGGGTAATTATCAGTATCTGCTATTGGCTGAGCCCTTAGCCAATCTGCACAGCTCTTTCAGGAGGCGGGGATTTTTAAATCCCCGACTGCTGAAAGAGCTTCATAGCAGTGCCGGGGAGCCAGCAGGAGGACATGGCTGAGCGCAGGAGAGGTGAGTATGATTTTTTAATTATTCTTTTTTACACACTTTTGGCAGATTATCGGGGAAGGGCCGATATTTCAAGCCCTTCCCAGATAATAATTGCATATGGCTTGCAGAAAGCAGTGCTTTCCATGGGATCGGCAGCAGTGCCGATCCCATTAAAAGCAATGGAATAGAATGCCGGGGACTTCTGCCACAGCTGTGACAGCGGATTCCTTCATCCCCGCGGTCCCCGCAGGGATGAAGGAAACTCCTGCCACAGCTGTCACAGCTGTCACAGCTGTAGCAGAAGTCCCCGGCATTCTGCTTCTCTTTTCAATGGGGCTAGCACTGCTGCCGCTGGCCCCATTGAAAAGACTGGCGATATCCCGGCGTCATCCCGATTTTTTTTCCCGCACTGCGAGACTTTAACTTTAGAATCGCATCGCAGTGGAGAAAATATCGCCAGTGGGTGGGAGCCCTAAAGAAGATGTGATATTTACTCCATCTGCGCTCCAGATGCTGCAGGTTTCCAGTGCTAGAGGAAACAAAGCAGCCCCAAAGGGACAGCAAGCCATCACCATGCATCTCTGTTTTCAAAGTGCTCTTTTCAGCATCTGCTTCATTCTTCCTCCCCCAGACACTGATCCATAGGACCAAAAAGTTCCAGTTTTGTTTTATCACTCCACAGAACAGAATCCCAACGTGTGTGGCTTATTTATATTGTTGGGCACACTGAAAAAGACTTTTCTTCTACTTTGGTGTCAGTAGAGATGTACGTCTTGGAGTTCAGGCATGAAGAACTTCAGCATTTAGTATGTGCCTCACCATGAAAACGGAAAACTCGATGCGGTCAAATCTTGTTGCAGGTCTTTTACAGAAATCTGGTGGCAGCCGGTGACAGCTTCCTTTTTTTGCCACTTCCAGGTAGTATGGCCAGTAGTGTTCCTTTTAACTTTGAACTTGTGAATGGTTTCTACCTGTACAGCATCTCTAGGAACATTCAGGGCCTTTGCTCTCTTTTGCTATTCTTCTCCTTGTTTGTACACTTTAATGATCTCTTGTCTTAACTTTTTGAACCACTCTTTTAGCCATATTTCTAATAATAATAATCTTTATTTATATAGCGCCAACATATTCCGCAGTGCTTACAAGACAGGGGGAACAGAAACAAAAACCACGGTTACATAAATTAATCAGTTGATGGAAACAGTAGGGGTGAGGGTCCTGCTCCAACGAGCTTACATGCTACAAATAATGGGGTGATACAGAAGGTAAAGGGTATGGAGATGTGCATGGTATGGCGAGGTGGAGAGTGTGGGATGCTATACACAGACAATGGTCAGACTTAAGCCGTATGGTGGCTGAATTAGTATGACTGCAGGGCCTGGTTGATTGCGGCCAGTAGGAATTGCAGACAGTAGGACAGGGAACATGTTATCAGGCGAAGTACAGAGGGGTTTGGCTTAGGAGATATTGTATGCACCTTGAAGAGGTGCATTTTTAGAGCACACCTGAAGTTTTGTGTGTCAGGGATTTCCCGAATAGTTTGAGGTAGCGCGTTCCAGAGGACTGGTGCTGCTCTGGAGAAGTCTTGGAATTTGGAATCAGAAGTTCTAGTTAAAGGGGGGGCTTAATCTGACTTCATTAGCGGACAGAAGGGCGCAGGCCTTGTAGTGTATTGAGATGAGGGATTCAATGTATGGCGGTGCGGTGCTGTGGAGAGCTTTGTGGATGAGTGTGGTGAGTTTAAATTGAATTCTGTATATGACGAGCAGCCAGTGCAGTGACTGGCATAAGGCAGAGGCGTCCGAGTAGCGGCTGGACAGGAAGATGAGCCTGGCTGCTGCATTCAGGATGGATTGGAGAGGGGAGAGTCTAGTGCAGGAAGGCCGATTAGCAGCGAATTCCAATAATCGAGCTGAGAGTGGATGAGGGCAACAGTGAGTGTTTTTAGCGTGTCCACGGTGAGAAAGCGGCAGATTCTTGCGATGTTCTTGAGGTGCAGGTGACATGTTCAGGAAAGAGATTACATGTATGGAGTAAAGGAGAGATCGGAGTCGAATATAACCCCAAGGCAGCGGGCATGTTGTCTAGGAGTTATGGTGGTGCCACACATTGAGATGGAGATGTCAGGATGAGGTTGATTAGCAGAGGGCGGAAACACCAGTAGGTCAGTTTTTGAGAGGTTGAGTTTTAGATAGAGAGAGGTCATAGTGTTAGAGACTGTGGACAGGCAGTCAGTGGCATTCTGAAGGAATGGTGCTGTGATGTCACGGAAAGAGGTGTATAACTGGGTGTCGTCAGCGTAGAGATGGTACTGCAAGCGAAATCTCCTGATGGATTGTCCAATTGGGACTGTGTAGATGGAGAAGAGGAGGGGGCCGATGACCAAGCCCTGAGGGACCCAAACAGCAAGGAGTAGAGGAGAGGAGGTAGAGCCTGCAAAAGAGACATGAAAGGAGCGATCAGATAGGTAGGAGAACTTGGAGAGCAGTGTCCTTTAGTCCAATGGAGCAAAGCATACTGAGGAGGAGTTTGTGGTCAACAGTGTCAAATGCTGGAGAGAGATCTAGGAGGATCAGTTGTCATCCCTCGATTTAGCAGTCAGGAGGTCGTTTGACAATTTTTTAAGGGTAGTTTCTTGACTGTAAGGGGTCAAGAAGAGAGCTTTCTGAGAGAAAGCTTATAAGGCGGGAGAAAACCAGGTGTTCTAATAATTTGGAAATGAAGGAGAGATTTGTGATGGGTCGTTAGTTGGTAGCATGGGTCGAGTCAAGAGTCAGTTTCTTCAGCAATGGGAATAAGGTAGCGTGTTTGAGTGAGGGAAAAATGCCAGGGAGAGGTTGTATATAGTGATGAGGTGGGAGATGACAACCGGGGACAGGGACCAGAGGAGGTGTGAGGGAAGAGGGTCACTAGCGCAAATGGTGGGGCGAGCAGAGGAAAGCAATCTGGGGACTTCTTCCTCTGTCGTTGATCTGAGTACAGAGAGTGAGCAGGAGCTAGATGCAGAATTGTAGAGACTAGGATCGGGGCTAGTCTGGGATTCGGAGGTTATTTCTTGCCGGATGTCACCGATTTTTTTTTTAAGTAAGCAGACAGCTCTTGACCACTGAGATCCATCACTGGGGGCTGCAATTTAGGGCTGAGAAGGGAGTGAAAAGTGTCAAAGAGTTGTTTAGGGTTGTGAGATAGTGAGGAGATGAAGAGTTAAAGTAGACTTGTTTGGTATGGTGAAGGGCTAGGTTGTAGGTTCTGAGCATGAATTTGAAGTGAAGAAAGTCTGCAGACTTTCGTGACTTTCTCCGTAGCTGTTCAGCACACCTAGAGCACTGCCGGATGAATGAAGCGCATTTGAGGTGTGAGCCAGAGTTGCCGCGGTCTGCATCGGATGGCTTTAATCATGGGGGTGCCGCTTCATCTAGAGCATGTTTGAGAATGTGGTTGAAATGTGGGGCAGCCAGGTTGGGGCAAGAGAGGAGAGAAATAGGAGACTTAGAAGACTGTAGGGTCTAAGCAAAGTTTTGGGTGTGAACGGCATGAAGGTTCCTGTATGTACATTAGGTAGGAGGATCTGGGGATATGCCAGGGTGCTTGACAGAGAAAGAGTGGAGGTTATGGTCTGAGAGCGGGAGAAGAGAATTAGTGAAGTGGGAAGCAGAGCAGAGACGGAGGAAGACTAAATCAAGAGTATTGCCATCTCTAAGTGGGAAAGGCTGTTAGTTGTGAAAGACCGAGAGAGGAGGTAAGTGATAGAAGCTGAGAGCCAGATGAGGAGATGGGGTCATTTGTGGGGATATTTAAGTCACCTAAGATGAGGGCTGGGATTTCGTAGGATAGGAAGTGGGGGAGCCAGGCAGCAAAGTGGTCCAGAAACAGGCAGGGAGGACCTGGGGTGGTAGATAACTGCTACTCGCATGGACAGTGGGCAGAGAAGTCATAGCATATGTACCTCAAATGATGGGAAGGTGAGCAACGGTACGGGGGATGGATAGATAGATAGATAGATAGATAGATAAATAGATAGATAATAGATAGATATGAGATAGGCTATTTGATGTGACTTTCGGGGTTTTTTATATTCTGTAGCTTGCCTCTTCGCTCTGATCTCACATTTGTCTCTAGTGTTTTTCCGATGACAGCCTCACGTCTCTCTTTTACAGCCGCGCAGCGATTTATCTCTTTATTATGATGCAGTATCTTCCACTTTATAGCATTTGGACCCGGTCCAGGACGTCAGTGTGTATGTTAAGTAGCTGCAATGATGTCCCCTAATAACAGCGCAGGAAACGATCAGGAAAAAAAAGTTCCACCAGTTATTGATTGCCGGGCAGACAGTCTCTGATCAGTCGCTTATTATATTTGTAAATCACTTCATACAGAGTCGTTATTCAGCGCTGAGCTTTTCTATAAGCTCCAGCAGGACGGGGAGGGTCATTCTCTAAATGTTGCGGCTTTTCAAAGGGAAATTCTGGTTTAGGCAAATAAATGTTGTTCTTTGTATAATGAAAAATTATACAATTTATCAATTCCTCATGGCTTTCAAGATCTCTGCTTGCTTAATGAAATAAAACTTGCACGGGTCATGTGATGAGTATACTGTGCTTTAACCCCTTTTTCCTCTTTGAAGTACATGTATGTCCCAGAGGGGCGGAGTGGGTATGACGCATGGAGCCAAGTCCACTTCATAGCCAGCGGACGTTGGCTGTTTCTGACAAGTGACACCCGCCACAAACAGCCGTGGTCAGAGCTAGGTTTGATCATGGCTGTTTGATAGCTAAATGTAATTGTTCCCAGCAAAAGAAACCAAGTAAACTTGTAGATATGATACCTTTTAATGGCTAACAAAATTACATGAGGTTATAGCGAACTTTCGGATCCTCTCAGGGTTCTTCCTCAGGTTTGATTTAATAGATCCGAAGAGGCATGCATATATATTCACACATACTTATGACAAGGCTCAGACATGGATGTGATTAATTTGCACTTCAAAGAATGGGATAGATAGAGAAATAAAAACATGCTTAAATAGTTCACTGATGAAGGTTTTGTGGTCCCTGAATTAGTGTTAGGGGGTCACCAGGCCAGTAGTGTTATCTGCACTATGGATGTCTCATGCTTCCCAGTCCTGCATGAATCCTCTTGAGGAATTTACCCTGTATTGAAAGTGTCAAAAGTTGTTATAAAGTAGTACTCCCAAATTCTGTGGCACAACATCAAGTACACAAAATCAGACGTGAAACATGTGAATGTCCCCAGGATCTTATAGTCCTGCTGTGTGTTGGGGATCCATATCTATTCACGGGCCGTACATATGAGCAGGTCTTACAGCTCCTTACATTGCAGGGATACGCTTCTTTTTGTGTGTCAGAGGGTAATGCACTCCTGATTATAAATTTCCTCAAATTTTGAGTTTGCCTGTAGCACAAAAGCAGGGGGTTCGGGAATATGGTTGTCAGACGGTTATCCTTGTGTAGGGTATGATGGAGTTTCTTTGTGTTTTTCCTTAGTATCTCTAGCTGTGGATTGTAGGCCACTACTAGAGGCACACGATTGTTTCTTTCCTTCTCCTTGTATTGGAGTAGTTGATTTCTGGGTATCCTGGTGGCTCTGGTGATTTGGTCATCAATTGAGGTGGGATGGTAGCCCTGATTTAAAAATGTCCTTTTAAGATGGTATAGATGTTCCTCTGTCTGTTGGGGTGGAGCAGATCCAGTTGTATCTGATGGCCTGGCTGTAGATAATGGACATTTTGATGTGTTTAGGATGGGTTCCATCTGACGTCTGTGGGATGCTAAATCGGTTTCTGTACAGGGATGTCTGTATTGAGTTGTTGGAAATTTTTATAGTGTTGTTCAAAGAGTTGATTTCTGTATATGAGTAGCTTAATGTCAGGTTTATGGTGGGGTGGAATGCATTGAATGTCTCATGGAATTTTATTATTTCTTGTTCGGTGTTGGTCCAGATGATTGTGATGTCATCAATGTAGCATAAGTAGGCCAATGGTTTGCTGGAGCGGGAGGCAAGAACGTCACTCTGCAGTTTTGCCATAAAAAGGTTGGCATATTGCAGTGCCATTTTACTGCCCATGGCGGTTCCAGTAAGTTACAGGAATATCTCTTTGCCAAAGGAGAAATAATTGTGTGCGAGGATGAATCTCGTGAGTTGCAACATGGATTCAGAGGCGACCCCATTGACCTTAAGGTGTGCCTGGCAGGCAGTCAGTTCATCTTTGTGTAGGATGTTGCAATATAAGGATTCCACATCCATGGTGGCTAGGATGACACCATCGGGGAGGCGACCTATGGTTGTTCAGTAGGTCCGCAGTGTCTTGCATATAGCTGCTTATGTTTCTCACCAGGGGTTTGAAGACACCTTCTACCCACCCTGAGATTCCTTCAGTGAGGGTTTCCACACCTGAGATAATTGGCCTCCCCGGGTTGCCAGCTTTGTGTAGTTTTGGAAGCAAGTACAATGTTCCAACCCTGGGGTTCTCTGGTATCAAGTCCAAGAGTTTTGTGGAGCCCACAGATAGGCTTCTGACGACCCTACTCAATTCCCTCATATATTTCTGAGTCGGGTATTGATCCATTTTGGTGTAGTATCTGGTGTCCGTCAGCTCTGTCTGCTTCTTTTTCTTATAGTCTGAGGTCTTCATGAGGACTATAGCACCACCTTTATCTGCAGGCTTAGTGGTGATGTCCTTGTTGTCTTTGAGTTCATAGATGGCCCTTTTTTCCTGCATATTGATATTAAATGCTTCCCTTTTCTGCTTGTCCACTATAGTAGATTGCACCACATGTCTAAAGGAATCTATGTATTTGTCCAAAGTGGAGTTGCGGACAGGAGGGGGTGTCCAATCAGACTTCTTCTTGGCCCCTAGTTTCTCCTGTGTTTGGGTGCTTGAAAGTCTTGTCTCCTCTTTGTCATGGAAGAACTCTTTCAGTCTCCTGTAATATTCCTCCATGTCGCTACAGAGTTCTGTTTTGTGGAGCGTTTTAGTAGAACAGAATGAAAGTCCCCTGGAGAGGACACTGAGCTCCACATTACTGGGGTTGGGAGATGACAGATTGATAACACAGCTGATTTTACCCGTGTCCATGTCCTGTTGGGGGTTCTGTCCTATCCTGCCAGGCTTGGGGTGTTCCTGATCAGTGTTTGGTTACAAGCCTGCTCTGAGTCTTTGGAGTTTTTTTTCCTTGTTCTTTATTAGACATAACCGTAGTGTTGTGTAATAGCATTGCATTTCCAGTTTCAACTCCTCTGTAAGTGCGTTCCTTAAAGTTTGTATCTCCATAAGACCCTTTTCCTTGTTTCTGTAAAAGACATGGATAAGGTGGTTCTGCAGTCTCTCAGAAGTTCTGTAGCAAAGCGGTTTTGCATAAAAGGTATTATGGGTGTGCAGAATGGGATTCTTCAGGTAAAGTCCTTTGGGAATTAGATGTTCCTTCTTGCATCTGGTTAAAAAGAAAATGTCGCTGTCCAGTTGTGCCAATTTCTTCAGAAGATGTTTCAGTTCTATTTGTGTACAGTACATTCTAGTATCCTCCATTAGGTATAATGAAAAAAGTTTGATACCATGTTAGCGAGTAGAGCAAAATGTGATTGTTCCCAGCAAGAGAAACCAAGTAATCTTGTAGATATGATACCTTTTAATGGTTGACAAAAAAAAACTATGTTATTGTGAGCTTTCGAACCTCTCAGGATTCTTCCTCAGGCACTTGTTTGATAACTTACATGCACAGTTGAATCTTGACCACAGCTCAGCTCCCCTTCACTTCAAGGGAATGCTGCAATACTACTCACGACCCTATGGACAAGTGTGGTACTGTGTTTTGAAAAAGGCAGCCATGTTTTTCTAATCCTGGTCAAACCTTTGAATGAAGAAGTTTGGTCCATGAAACAGATCAGAATAGTGCATGCAATGAGTTATTTCACGCAATCCATGTCTGCATGAAGAAAGTCTGGTGTGTATCGCCACATAGAATAACATGAGTCCGTATGCTGTCTGTTTTTGTTTTTTTGTCCAATTTTTATTGGATTTTACAGTAAACAAAGAATAAAAAAGTTGAGATATTGGCTGTGTTAGAATACACTTGCTGTCCTTTTTTTTAATTGTCTCCAGACAGATGAAAAAAACACTAGTGTGCTGGGCCCGAAGTCGGGAATTTATTGCAGAATCAACACTGAAGTTCCCACCCAATCCGCGCTCAACCGCTGCATGAGGTTTCCAAAACTCCATTTACATGCAGTGGAAAAAGGAAAAACGTATTTTTCTCCGTGCAGCCAGTCGTGAGATTCATGAGCACGTTCATTATTCTTGCGGATTCCACAAGGTGCAGCTGATGATCAGACCCATTAAATGACTATAAGGCCAATTTTTGGGCGGGTCGACGGGTTATTCGGAGCGCCACACTCGCATTTCTGCTGCTAATCTTCTAGTAAAATACATATCAGTTTTGCCATGGGCAAGCCTTCAATGTGTGAGTTTAAGAGAACAGTGATGTCTATGCTTGACCATTTCACTGGGAGTTCCTAAATTGCCATACCCAAGATAGTTTCGAAGGTTAATAGCTGGAAGGGAAACAGCAGCACACAAATTGGACAAAAGACAGAATACTGGGCAGGGCCAGGAGAACCAGCCAGAGCAGGGATACACAGAAACAGACACAAGGGGTCACTAGTAGCAGGACATGTATTAGGGCTCCTTTTACAGAGGCCAATATATCGTTAAGATTCCGGCATCCAGCAGGAATGTGAACAATTATCACTCAGTGTAAATGCATGTCCATCTAAATGATGAATGAGAATTCATTCACTTCTTGTTCGTCGTTTAATTTACGCACGTGTAGTGACCCGAGGTATACAAGTCCTAGCTACCTCGCTATGAGCCCTTAGGGGGACATAGGAGGCATCCTGCAGGAGAAAGACACTCTCTTTCCCTGAATATCCGACTTCAGCTAGTCTGCCTGGCAACAGCTCTCTTCTGATTGGTGGAGTGGGAGGAGACGAGTCAAGCCAGGGAAAGTGAGCAGGGTGGAGGAGGAAATGAGTCAGCGGAGGGAGAAAAAGTGCGGGAAATGACAGGAAGTGGGTGGATTAATCATTAGAGGTGGTAGAGAGAGGCAGAAGAGTGAGGAGCTGCAGCAACAAAAAGTCACCGGAGGTCGGGAGTTGAAGGAAGGAGTCAAGAGTGAGGCACAGTGATGAGCAGTGAGCCGACAGCACCCGAAATGGGAGAAGAGCTTTTTTTCAACCCTGTGGAAAAGAACTAGAGTCAAGGTAGGCCCAGTGGAAGTTGAACAAAAAGGTAACTTCTCATCCGTGAGTGTAACTTGCCCCTGCGTAATTAATAGACAGTGGGAGTACAGTCAACCCTGCACTACGCACTCCATTCTGCCACAAATTACCCTTTGGAACAACACCCTCAGATAACGGAGACTGGCGGGCTCATCTTCCCTAAGAGAGAGAGAGAAGGAATCAATGTGCGCTACCTTTTCTGGCTGCCACGGTACAGCAAGAAGAAGTATACCTTTCGGGAAGTTTAAAAGTAAAATGGGAGCCGTGTTCCGACTTTACCCGCTTACTACGAAACAGAAAGTAGAGATATTGAGAGGACAGTTGGAAGGAGCTGCGGCTCGGGAAGCCAAAACCTGGCACCATGAGCATAAAGCTCTCAGAGAGAAGTTCATAGTGGGAACTCAGACAGAAACCCTCCATAGCCAGTTAAAAATGCTATATGTCCAGTAACCTGATAGTAGTTTTCTTGAATGTAAAAAAGCCGGCCATCGAGGTGTTAGGAACTGAACCCCAGGCGGCCAAGTTGGAAGAACCCAAATCCTTTACCAGTCTCTTTGGTGAGGAGAGTCTGCTCTGTCTCTGAAAACAGGAGCAAATTGGGGAGTTGGAAAGTCAAAGGTCTTTTGCCCTGCCGGTGGACACTGAGCGTAGACCTGGGTGTCGCGACCTGCTGGAGGCTACCCCAGTGGTCCACGTCCCTACTCTAAGTGCTGTCACCGCTATGGCCACCAATAAAGCTCATGCTGGACTTTAAACAGGCATCCCCCTGGTGGACGAAGAGTAGTTCCAACCCCTTCCAAACTGATCTATCTCTAAGTATGTCAGGCCATGTCTGGAAATCACTATATATGTGGACGGCATACCCCTACCAGCATTATTAGATACTGGGTCACAAGTGACCACCATTAAAATAGCGGACTTTGAAAACTACTGGGCTCTAGATGTATTGAGCTGTCCACCAAAGCAATTGATAAATGTCTTGGCCAGCAAAGGACTGCCGGTATCGATAGCAGGGTACTAGGAACCCACGGTTCTTGCTGGGAGAGCTGAGTTAGCAAAGCAGGGCATCTTAGTAGTGGATGTCCCCGATAGAAATGCTCCAGTTGTGACCCTGGAGATGAATATCTTGCACAATTGCTATGAAGAAATGTTAGAGGCATTGCACCAGTCTGTTCCGGCTGCATCCCAGACCCAACAGGTAGTGCTGAAGAAGGCCATTAAAGCGCTGTCCTCACAGCTGAGCTTCACCAACCCAAAAGGTCATGTAGTGCGAGTTCAGGTCAAGGATGTGAGACCAGTACTAGTACCCTCAGAATCAGAGTTCATGCTCTGGTGTCAGACACCTCCTGGGCTACAGGAAGAGGACTATGAGGCACTAGTTGAGCCTTTTCCAATCAACGGACATCCGTTCCTGATGGTTGCTAAAAGCCTTGTTATAGTCACTGCCGGGATAGTTCCGGTTCATCTCATTAATATATGGAATGTTCCTGTACAGCTCAAGAAATACACCGCAGTAGCTTCTTCAGCCAGAAAATGTTCTAAACTGTAATGAAGTCGAGGTACAGCAGTGTACCTAGTAGAATAATCTGTCCCCTGTAGGTCAAAAGTCCTGACTAGCTGATTTGCATATCATAGACTCACGGATGTCTGAGGCTCAGATTCAGGGAGTACAGGACATGGCCCTGGAAAGCAAGCAGCCTTCAGTAAACACTCTAGTCTTCGGCCGAGTTAGAGGTATCTCTCATACCATCCCTACAGATAGTCACGCTTCAGTCAAGGAATGATATCGGCCGATACCGCCTTCCTCTTACCAACAAGTTAAGTCCATGATATGGGAGATGAAGGACAATAACATCATCTGAGAAAGCTATAGTCCCTGGGCGGCATGTATTGTACTGGTAAAAAAAAAAAAAAAAAGATGGTGGTATCCAGTTCTGGGTTGATTATCGCAAACTGAATACTATCACCCACAAAGATACGCATCTGCTGCCTCGAATTAAAGAATCTTTGAGAGCACTAGGTTCTGCCGCATACTTCTCCACACTTGACCTCACTAGCGGCTACTGGCAGATTCCTATGTATGAACTCGACCGAGAAAAAAGTGCCTTCACTACGCCCATGGACCTGTTTGAATTTAATTGTATGCCCTTTGGACTATGTAATGCCCCAGATACATTTCAAAGACTGATGGAACGTTGTCTTGGCCATAAGAACTTTGAAACTGTATTACTCCATTTAGATTATGTAATCATCTATTCTAAAACCCACAAGGACCATTTGCAACACCTGAGTAAAGTGCAAACACGCGTCATGATGTGACATTACCTGAACTGCATAGGAGTATATTGCAATCCCCCTACTGCATGAGTAGCCATTTTAGTCAGAGTAGCCACGACTGTGACCACGCTAAAGTTAGTACTTCCACTCAGGCTAGCTCTGCCCCTTCCGCTCACTGCACATGCAGAAAACGAAATGTCGGATCAGCCCGTGTGAACAGGCAGTGGTTGATCTATGAACAACTGTCGGTTTACTGTGAGTGGAGACAAGCAGCTTGAAACGATCCCCGGCCAGCTCCACCTCCATTCACTAGCAATGCTCATTCTTGTGTAAAGGCACAGAAAAGATTATCAGCATCTGCGCCCAACAGGTCGTCCCATGTAAAAGGGCTCTTGATGATGATCCGTTCAGTCGCATCCGACCTTCGGTCACTCTATGGATCAGTGTTCTCCATGCATTCTGTCTTTCACCGCTTCTTTCAGTTCGGCCATTGACATGTTCGTGGTGGCCTTGATTGTATGTAGCCATCTAGTTCTTTGTCGTCCTGATCTTCTCTTTCCACTGACCTTGCCAAGCATCAGTACTGTTTCCAGTGAGTTAGCACTCATCACGTGGCCAAAAAAAAGTAAGACGCTGCTTGATGATTTTGGCCTATAGTGATATTTTCGGTTTGGCGCGATCTAACACTACCTTGTTCGTTGTCATGGTGGTCCAAGGTATCCATGGCATTCTCCACCAGCGCCAAAGTTCAAACGCATCAATTTTCCTTCTGTCGGATTTCCTGAGCGTCCAACTTTCGCAACCATACGTCTTTATGGGAAAGCCGATCGCATCGACCAGTCTGGTTTGTGTTGCAATGCTAATGTCCTTGTTATCCAGATCCTTTCCATTCCTTGCATTGCAATCCTACCAAGGGCTCTTACGGACGTGCAACCAATGTGAGTGCACAGAGCTTATTTGCCAAGCCTTAGGGATGAAGCAAGCAGCCAGGCACTGAAGGCTTGTAACTGCAACCAATCTAAAGATTTCCTGTATTGTATAGCGGTATTATAAAGATGCTGCTATTATATTTCTTTATGTATGTTACTGGGTCATTGTACGGTGGTATTATTTGAGCATAGTATGTTGGTGTTATATGGTTGCTCTAGGGTGTTATTACTGATGTATTGTTCATGCATTGTGTCTATGCTATCTGTATAGTCTGGCAATGGGCTACACAAATAGGTGCCCAACGGAAGCTATTCAACGTGCCTAGTAAAAACGCCAAATGTTCCTTTTAGAAATACTACAACTGTATGTGAGTAAAGCCTGGCGGTATTATCTGAGCACTGTACTGTAGTATTATTTGAGCCTTGTACGCTATGCTGATATTATCTGAGCACTGTATGATGGTATTATATGAGCACTGTATGATGGTATTATATGAACACTGTATGATGGCATTATATGAGCACTGTATGGAGGTATTATATGAACACTGTATGGAGGTATTATATGAGCACTGTATGGAGGTATTATATGAACACTGCATGATGGTATTATATGAGCAATGTACGGAGGTATTTTATAGTCACTATAGGAAGGTATCATTTAAGCAGTCTTTGGTGGTATTATTTGACTACTTTATGCTGATATTACATGAGCACTGTATGGTTATATTATTTTGTCACTGTATGGAGGTATTATATTACACCACTGTACGGTGCTGTTATTTAACTACTTCATGGTGATATTAGGCAAGCTCTATATGGAGTGTATGGAGGAATTACTTGAGCATTGTATAGTCATATTATTGTTACTATGTGGAGGTATTATTTGAGCATATTATGGTACAGTATGTGAGCACAGCATGGAGTGTATGAAGGTATTATTTTTGTACTGCCTAGTGGTATTATTTGAGCAAGCTAGTTTCACACAGGCAAGGGTGAAATCGGGCCGTGAGTCACGCTCCGATATCGCCCTCGCCATCCATGTGAAAGCACCAGGGATGCGAGGCATTTTCATGTGAAAACAGCCTCGCATCAACGGGGGTGCAGAGAATCCCCCGCCGCATCTGTCACAGCCACAGCAGAGGATTACAGAGTTTCCCCACTGTTTTCAATGGGGTTGCTAGTTGCGATCACGGTGCTGTGCAGGGGAAAAAAAAAATAAAAATCGCTCATGTGTATGAACCCGTTCAAAAGAATGGGGTTCATATTTGTGAGAAATTTGTGCACAAATCTTGCACGATTTTCTCGGCTGTGTGAAACCAGACTTTTGCGCAATATCAGAGCGCATGAAAATGCAGAATTATGAAACCAATGCTTTTCAATGGTTTCCTTCACATTTGCGATGTTTTCACTCGTGCGATGTTGTCTAAAAACGGAATATTGCATGAGTGAAAACATCGCAAATGTGAAGGAAACCATTAAAAGACATAGGCTTCATAATTCAGCGTTTTCACGCACTCTTGCATTGCGCAATTTTATCGTCCCGTGTGAAGCCGGCCTGAGGAGTAAAAAAATGACAGGTTCCCTTTAAATAGGCTGCGCGGGAACCACAAGATCTTCCGAGATTCCGCAGTCTTTGCGGACAAGCAGGAAGACTCAACTTCTGCATTTTGGATACGACAAGATGGTAAACTCCCTCCTCCCCTGAAGTAAAATGGCGCTGCAGCACCATAGAGACCCCCGCCGCGCTCTTCCCTAACAACGCTCTTTGCATTGCATTATGGTACTTGAGTTTATTAGACTTCTGAGAGCTGTATAAAAAATCTCGTCATGTATCCGGACTGTCACTTAATAACCACGGGGAGCGCGCAGAACAGATCGCGGATATAAAACCACCAGGATGAATCTCCCCGCCGCTCTGTGGAGGCAGCTGCTCGGGGTCCAGATTTTCCAGTCAGGAGACGCTTCTATCCCGGGATGATTTATCTCGGCTGTCATGTGTTTTAAGTGTCACCACATATCTGTCATCAGGACAATGGGACATAAAGGAGAATGCGAATGTCGTTACCATATAAACATATAACGAGCAGACACTAAATTAAACATTTGCCTGCCATTAATCTGTTTATCACCCAGGCGATAAGCCGAGGGACGGGAGGATCATTCTGCTGATGGAATGAACTTTAGTTTAAAACAATCCATAAAAAACATGATGAGTTTATTAGGAGTTTTTTAAAGTGATAGCACTTTTTATAGGTCTCTTGGGAGGGCCGGGTAACCAATATGGCTTCCATTACCGCTCTCACGGGGGCTCTCATCTACATTCCCCACTGAGGCAGTGATCAACTATCGCCGCACAACTAGAAAGATGAATTGCTTGGGAATCTGGGAACATTTGGGTTATTACAACCAATATGTCCGTTAAAGAGATCCCACAGAGGTTGTGACTTACTTTTCCTGAATGCCAATACTGTGAGGCAGAACCTGCGGTAATCTGGAGGCAGATAACAATGGATTTCAACACTGACAGCTCCACCTCCCTCCTCCCTCTCCCTGCACAGTAGCCTCTGCACAGGACACAGAGCATGCTCACTACACCTCCCTATATATGACAGAGAGTCAAGTACAGTGGAGGCAGATAACAATGGATTGCACCATTTACAGCTCCACCTCCCTCCTCCCTCTCCCTACACAGTAGCCCCTGCACAGGACACAGAGCATGCTCACTACACCTCCTTATATATGACAGCGAGTCAAGTACAGTGGAGGCAGATAACAATAGATGACACCATTTACAGCTCCACCTCCCTCCTCCCTCTCCCTGCACAGTAGCCCCTGCACAGGACACAGAGCATGCTCACTACACCTCCCTATATATGACAGAGGGTCAAGTACAGTGGAGGCAGATAACAATGGATTGCACCATTTACAGCTCCACCTCCCTCCTCCCTCTCCCTGCACAGTAGCCCCTGCACAGGACACAGAGCATGCTCACTACACCTCCTTATATATGACAGAGAGTCAAGTACAGTGGAGGCAGATAACAATAGATGACACCATTTACAGCTCCACCTCCCTCCTCCCTCTCCCTGCACAGTAGCCCCTGCACAGGACACAGAGCATGCTCACTACACCTCCCTATATATGACAGAGAGTCAAGTACAGTGGAGGCAGATAACAATGGATTGCACCATTTACAGCTCCACCTCCCTCCTCCCTCTCCCTACACAGTAGCCTCTGCACAGGACACAGAGCATGCTCACTACACCTCCCTATATATGACAGAGAGTCAAGTACAGTGGAGGCAGATAACAATGGATTGCACCATTTACAGCTCCACCTCCCTCCTCCCTCTCCCTGCACAGTAGCCCCTGCACAGGACACAGAGCATGTTCACTACAGCTTCCTATATATGACAGTAAGTCAAGTACAGTGGAGGCAGATAACAATGGATTGCACCATTTACAGCTCCACCTCCCTCCTCCCTGCACAGTAGGCTCTGTACAAGAAAGCCACCACACAACATTGTCACACTTCCGTGGCTGCCCAGTGGCCACATTTATCACCAATAGAACATGTATTGAACCATCTGGGATGCCAGTTTCAATAGCCTACGACTTTGCACATCGTAGGCTCAATTACAGCAAATGTGCAGTGGTATGCCGCAGGATACCATACAAAACGTGAATGCCTCCATACCCTCCCATATCACATCTTGTATCCAAGCTAGAGGCAGTACAACAGGGTACCAGAGCCTCCATGCCCACCCGTATCACATCTTGTATCCAAGCTAGAGGCGGTACAATAGGATACTAGAGCCTTCATGCCCACCCATATTACATCTTGTAACCAAGTTAGAAGCAGTACAACAGGGTACTAGAACCTTCATGCCCACCAGATCACATCTTGTATCCAAGCTAGAGGCAGTGCAACAGGGAACTAGACCTTCCCTATGTAATGGCCCGAAGCTGTGGTGTAGTTGTAGGTGGATTACTGTTGTGAGTCCGGTGTGTGCCCCTTTAACTGCGTGAGTGACGGGGTTGAAAGACTTGGGTAGTTAAGAGGTGGAGTTTAAAGTGAGAGACAGTGGAGAAAATGTATTTGGAGGTGGTGGACATTCCTGCGCTGAGCTAGGCATAGAGTAATGGGTCTCCTGCCACTAAAAAAAAGGAGGGAAGCAACTTAAGAAGCCTGAGAACAAAATAGAAAACTGGAGTGAATACTGTTACTGAGTTGGGAGTACATACCCCACGGACAGTCTATCAGTTAATGGAGACTAAAGACGTCTGAAGTTTAGAGGGAATCATAGAATGGTAGAGTTGGAAGGGACCTCCAGGATCACCACGTCCAACCCCCTGCTCAGTGCAGGATTCACTAAATCATCCCAGACAGATATTTGTCCAGCCTTTGTTTCAACACTTCAATTGAAGGAGAACTCACCACCTCCCATGGTAACCTGTTCCACTCATTGATCACCCTCACTGTTTTCTTCTAATACCTAATCTGTGTCTCCTCCCTTTCAGTTTCATACCATTGCTTCTAGTCTTTCCTTGTGCAGATGAGAATAGGGCTGATCCCTCTGCACTGTGACAGCCCTTCAGATATTTGTAGACAGCTATTAAGTCTCCTCTCAGCCTTCTCTTCTGCAAGCTAAACATTCCCTGATCCTTTAACTGTTCCTCATAGGACATGATTTGTAGACCGCTCACCATCTTGGTAACTCTTCTCTGAACTTGCTCCAGTTTGTCTCTGTCTTCGTTAAAGTGGGGTGCCCAGAACTGGACACAGTATTCCAGATGAGGTCTGACCAAGGAAGAGTAGAGGGAGGTAATGACCTCACGTGATCTAGACTCTATGCTTCTCTTAATAGATCCCAGAATTGTGTTTGCCTGTTTGGCTGCTGCATCACATTGTTGACTCATGTTCAGTCTATGATCTATTAGTATACCCAAGTCTTTTTCACATGTGCTGCTGCTTAGCCCAATTCCTCCCATTCTGTATGTGCTTTCTTCATTTTTCTTGCCCAGATGTAGGACTTAGAATGGTATTTAACAAGGAGAAATGCAGTTAGTCGCTGCCCACATTGCAAGCGTTTCTAGATCTTTTTGAATCCTCTCCCTCTCTTCCCTAGTGTTAGCTATCCCCCCTAGCTTTGTGTCATCAGCAAACTTGATCATTTTCCCATCAATTCCCTCCTCCAGAGAAGAGTGACTGCTAGAAAGTGTGTGATATTGAAAGTGTGGAAGAGAAAATCTGTAAAGAATCTTGCTAATTCTGCACCATCTACTACTTGTTGAAGAATCAACGCTGGAAAGTTGTGAGTAAAGTACCACTGTTCACCTGTTATTTTTCTGGAAAACTCATTATTGGACTGTGGACTCTTTGTTTTGCGCCGTATGAATAGCAGCCTAGAAGAGGTGCTGGCGTCACGTGACATTCATATTCTCTAATGCTACGTTCCTGTGCACTGCGAGTGACTGAGCTAGACCAAGCTGGCGCCGCTGGTGGGACATATCGCAGAGCCCCCTGTGACATCCATCTTGTTTCTCCGTGATCTCCCCCATCACGGCGGGCCTCCCGCTCGGGTCGCCACTCCTATAAGGGGTCAGTTCTCTATAATAAATGAAGCTTTTGCTCCGATATAGTAATCACTTACTTATAACAATGTTACAATCACAGAGAGAAAGTTTCATTTCCCCCGACAACTTCTAGAGGAGGGATTGGTGACATTGAGTGTATTATCTGTGATGAGATGACAGCTTAAAAAATGTTAGATAAATTTTTGATTTTTATATGAAAGAGATGAATATTTTCAATAATGTAATGTTGTCAATCCTTTCAGTAAATTTACCAGCGCGGCGACAACTGTGACAGAGAGAGAGAAAAAAAAAAAAAAACACAAAATGTTTTTGCAATTTCTAGAAAACATCTGCGGCCGGCATTTGTTAATTTGAGCAGTCATATGGGTATTTAATCTTTACAATAAAGTTTAATTAACAACTAATTAACTTTAGGATGTGTGACAGAAAGGAGTGTTAAAATAATGGCTCTAATGACACGCTGCGCAAGTGCGGATGCTTCACTTTGTGATTTTTTTTCGAAAATGTGGAAATGTTTTTGATAATTAGCATTTGAGACTGTGAAAGATGATGACAGGACAACATTTGCAAGAAGCTGAGAAGGAAAATGAACACGTACGGCGACTTGATTCTGGAATACAAAGTTATTTTTGATTTGTTTTAACCCCCTGCATGCTATAAGGCAGAAACAAAAATCGTAAAAAAAACTTGCTGCAAAAATAAGGATTTTTAGAATTTATTGATTCCCCCCCCCCCCCCATTTTAGTTGATGGATGCAAAGTAGAACGTTTAAACAAAACATTTGTGACAATTAAGGCTTCATACAAATTAGAATTTTTGCAGTGCACCTACAACTTTTTACAGTTTTTCATTTATGCAGATTGTGAATATTTTCAAAAATGCCAACCATTTCAATGGAAAGTGTTTTCAGAACAAATTGTGTAGGTCCACATGCAGCAAAACTTGTAATAGGGTGCATTCACATAAACGATTTTCTCAAGCCGGTTCCCATGCGATTAGGATATGGATGGAACTCAGACAGGAAAATAGCCCATTGAAATCAATTTACATGAGCGATTTTTTTTTTTTTTGCTCGCTCTGATCAAAAAGATCAAAAATTGCTGCATGTCATACTCTTGGGGAAATCTGTTTAAGAATTGTCCATTATTAACTATGCCAGTGATTCCCAACTGAAGTAGCGCGGCACCCTGGTGTGCCATGAGAACCTACCAGGGGTGATTGCCCGTTCAGTCCACCAGGAAAAATCCTGATAGGCTGGTTACATACCAGGGCTTTTCCCCCTAAGACTCCAGTTTACGAGGTGGCTGGGTGAGAATATAAAGCAAAAAAAACAAACATTCTACTTACTTCCTTCACTTTTTTCCCGGTCCACTCTTGCCTGACTTCTGGTTGCGTGGTCATGTGTTATGTAGTATGTGACTGCTGTGGCCAATTGGACCGTGTATTCAGTATCGGAAGTCAGGAAGGACTGAAGTGGAAGGAAGGACCGCCGGGGCAGAGCAGCTAAGACAGCAAAGGAGCTGAGTATATTGTGTTTTTTTTTTTGTTGTTTTTTTTTTTTATAAACAGCATAAGAGGGTCCAGGGGAGAACCATTTCTGATGGGGACAACGTGACAGGGTAAACAGAGGGCAGCACTTTTAATAGCAGGGCAACAAAGGGCGGTATTTTTTATAATAGGGCAACAAAAGAGATCATTATTCCTGACAGGGGGAACATAGGATAGCGTTTTTAATGGGTTAATAATAGGGATCATTATTATTACTGACAGAGGTAACAAAGGGCATCATTTTTACTAACAGGGTGAAAAGGGGCGGGGGCATTATTAATTATGGGGTAACAAAGGGGGCATTTTTAATGAGGGGGAGTATATGATAGAGCCTTTTTAACGATTGGGCAATAAGGGGGAGCATTATTCCAGACGAGGGCATAAAAGGAGGCATTATTACTACTGGAGCCACTGAGAGGCGCACTATTACTAATGGGGACACTGAGAGGCGCACTATTACTACTGAGGACACTGAAAAGTGGTGCTGTTACTACTGGGCCCATAAAAGAGTATGAGAGGTGCGGAAATGCGCACTCAGTATTCGTGTAAATGCGCGATACACTGCGCAATTCTGCAGGAAAAAGAAACATCTGGACCCCATTATGCTAAATAGCCTTTTAAATCATGGAAGGGGTGTGTGGTGTGCGTGTGAACTGACCCTATACAGTACTATACACCGATGCACCCACAAATCTACCTCATCAAACCTGATTCCCCTCGCAAATACATTGCGCTGAGCACATACTCATCTGAAGCCGCTCTAACCTGCGTATTTTTATGCGGAATTGAGCATACTTTAATTCTGAAAATGATTCTCTGTCACAAGCCGTATTTAGGGTGGGCCGGGTGCAAAAGTTCAGTTTGGGGCTCGAGGCAACTTCATGGCTCATCACTTTCTGCAGCATCGCTGGCTGGACTTTCAAGTTATTTATTGATGCAGCACGAGCCTCGGGACATGTTTTGTGTCCCCCCCCCCCCCAAAAAAAAGCAAAAAATATACTGTATATACACATTGAAGATAACATAAGAGAACTTTCATACCATGTTGGGCTCAGATACCGCAGCTTGGCTCTAATGTACTTCTATTGGTGAACTTGGCATATAATGGTTAGATAGTAGTTTTACACAGTGATAGTGATTACAGTGCAGTTACCTTCAGGGATTAGGTGACGTTATATCTAAGTAGTATCCATCATTTTTGGTTTTCACCTCTACCTGGCTCAGACTGCCATGATGATTTTCTCCAGCTACCACTCAACCCTGCAGAATTTGTAAGACAGACAGCTTTGGCTCCATGCTTTCCCAGCACACAACATATCCTTTTCACAAACCTCCATCCTGCTGCCCTCTTTATTAGCGCCAATCAGATTTAACTTTTAATAAGTAATCTCACACAAATGGCTCCCCATGCCGAACTCCCACAGACTGCTCCCCACGCCGCCCTCTCTCACAGACTGCTCCCCACGCCGCCCTCTCTCACAGACTGTTCCCCACGCCGCCCTCTCTCACAGACTGCTCCCCACGCCGCCCTCTCACAGACTGCTCCCCACGCCGCCCTCTCTCACAGACTGCTCCCCACGCCGCCCTCTCTCACAGACTGCTCCCCACGCCGCCCTCTCTCACAGACTGCTCCCCACGCCGCCCTCTCTCACAGACTGCTCCCCACGCCGCCCTCTCTCACAGACTGCTCCCCACGCCGCCCTCTCTCACAGACTGCTCCCCACGCCGCCCTCTCTCACAGACTGCTCCCCACGCCGCCCTTTCTCACAGACTGCTCCCTATACCGCCATCTCTCACAGACTGCTCCCTATGCCGCCCTCTCTCACAGACTGCTCCCTATGCCGCCCTCTCTCACAGACTGCTCCCCACGCCGCCCTCTCTCACAGACTGCTCCCCACGCCGCCCTCTCTCACAGACTGCTCCCCATGCCGCCCTCTCTCACAGACTGCTTCCCACGCCGCCCTCTCACAGACTGCTCCCTATGCCGCCCTCTCTCACAGACTGCTCCCTATACCGCCATCTCTCACAGACTGCTCCCTATGCCGCCCTCTCTCACAGACTGCTCCCTAGGCCGCCCTCTCTCACAGACTGCTCCCCACGCCGCCCTCTCTCACAGACTGCTCCCCACGCCGCCCTCTCTCACAGACTGCTCCCCACGCCGCCCTCTCTCACAGACTGCTCCCCACGCCGCCCTCTCTCACAGACTGCTCCCCACGCCGCCCTCTCTCACAGACTGCTCCCTATGCCGCCCTCTCTCACAGACTGCTCCCTATGCCGCCCTCTCTCACAGACTGCTCCCTAGGCCGCCCTCTCTCACAGACTGCTCCCTATGCCGCCCTCTCTCACAGACTGCTCCCTATGCCGCCCTCTCTCATAGACTGCTCCCTAGGCCGCCCTCTCTCACAGACTGCCCCCCACGCCGCCCTCTCTCACAGACTGCCCCCCATGCAGGAGGTAATGCAAGGATGCGGTGAGGAAGTGGTTGCGGTCCTGCAGGAGGCAGAGTGAGTGGCCGGTGGTTCACATCTATGTTGTGTCCATTTAATTTAGACAGAGTGTTGGAGCATGCAGGATGCAGGGGATCTAGGGATTTGGGCAGTGAAGGGGATGGTGCTAGTGTGCGAGGCTTTGGGAAAGAGAGGAGAGACATTTTTGGGTACATAAGGGAAATGTTTACCTGGTGTGAGAGGAGATCTGGAATGGGGTTGAGGAGTGTCCCATCTCCAGTTTAGGCATGAATGACACGGTCGCCCCTGAATACCAGCGGGTGTACTCCAAGGAGGGAGTTTGATGGCGGGAACTGAGAGCTCTCTAACATCAGGGGCGACTGTTGCAGTACAAACCGAAAAAGATGGTGACAGGATGCATTTGGATGATAGGGCAAAAGGGGAGGTACATGCGTGTTACGAGGATCTGCTGCGAGCGTATGTGAAGAAGGAGGTTAGGGAAAAAAATATAGCGGGATGCGTATGTGGAGATATTCTTACTTCTCCCCCTGGAAAAATATAATTTGGACAAGAGGGAAGAGGACAGAAGATAAAAAAGAGGAAGACGGAAAAGAGGAGATGGAGCCTCATTCCGCAGACTGTTACTAGCTGGCGGCAGGCTTTCTCCATTTTAACTAGCGTGATCAGGAAAAAGGCGCCGGAAAACTGTTCTTCGCTTTTTTGCTACTTGGATTCAATTGGGGGGAATATAGGGTGTATGGTGGGCAAACCAGTTCAAGCAGAGAAAAGCGGTGCAGCCCAGTATAAGATGGGATCATAACGGCATAGGCCTTTGGTTAAGAGCGATAGCCCCGGTGAGGTACGGGCAGTCCTTTCAGGGGGGAACGGCGGTGGCAAGTTCCAGTGGTATTTCACAATCAGGGGGGCAATATGCGGTACAGGGAGGGAAAAAGTCTACTGGTAGGTTAATGAGGGCCAATGCAAATTTGGGGAAAACTGCAAGTTTAAGCATATCTGTTCACAAAGTAATGGCGCATCACATGGGGCAGCCAGATGCTCTAAGAAAGGTAAAAGAAAGGGGCCAGCTACTGCTGGCAGAAATGGTGTGGTGTCTAAATAGGTATTCAGACGTTGGTAAAGTGGAATTGCTATTTATTGGTTTCCACTATGATTTTAAAATTCCTCCCCCTGCTCATAAGGTTCCATTTTCTAAAAGGAACTTGCAATCCGGAAGTTATTATAGAAAAGTTGAGGAAGGAGGTACTTTTGGGCCGTATGGCGGGGCTTTTTAGGGAACCACCACATCCGTATTTTATAGTTTCAGCGTTGGGTGTGTTACCTCAGAAGGAACCGAACAAGCTTTGGTTGAATCACCTTTTGTCTTACCTGAAGGGTGCGTCGGTTAATGATGGTATCGATCTAGATCTCTGGTCGGTAGTTTATATATCATTTGATGCGGCTGCAAATTGGATTAGGAAGTATGGAAAAGCGGCATTATTGGCTAAAATGGATATTGAATTGGCATTTCATCTTCTCCCAGTGCATCCCAAGAGCAGTTGTTAATTGGCATGCTACTAGGAAGGAAGTTATTTTGCAGACAGGTGTTTTCCTATGGGGGTGTGCATACTTTGAGGCATTCAGTTCATTTTTGGAATGGGTGATAAAGCAGGTAGGGGGTATTGGTTCAGTGATTCATTACCTACATGATTTTTGTGTGTCGGGCCGGCAAGTTCACCAGTAGGTTCAATGTCTCTTGCCACAGTGCAATCGGTGGCACATCGTTTTGGTGTGCCATTGGCTTTGGATAAAACGGTGGGTCCATCAACATGTTTCAATTTTGTGGGGTATTACTATTGATACGGAGTTAATGAAGTGTGGACAAGTTGGTGTTGGATGCGTTGTCATTGAATATATGGGTGGTGGTGCACTTACCAGGTTTAAAAAAATTCAGTAGTGGATTCTCTCTTGGTTTCAGTGGGACCGTTTTCATGAGTCGGCTTCAGGTGCGGAAGCAGAGGAATGTACATTCCCAGCTCTTCTTTGGAAATTGGTCAGCAAGCAGCGAAGCCCCTGATCAATGCATCATTAGCGCCGGGTATAGGGGTGGCGTACGCAGCTGCATGAAAGGAGTTGAATAATTGTCTGGTGTCCTTAGGTAACATAAGGATGAAGTAGGACAGAGAAGGAGCATTACTATACTAGTTGGGGAATGCATCTATGGCGGGCTGGTCTGTTGCAAAGGTGAATCGGTTCATGGCTGGACTGGTGTTTGGTTTGAAATTTAGGGGCCGGCAGGACGTGACAAAAAGTTTTTTAGTAGGCCAGGCCCTTAAAGGTTTTCAGAGGGGAAAAGGGATACCGGATAAATTAAGGTCAGTTTCATTTAAATTGTTGAAGGAACTGGGGGTTGGATTGGAAAAAAAAAAATTGTACTGGGGAGTTTGAAATGGCTTTATTGAGATTGGCTTTTGCATTGACCTTTTTTGGAGCGCTGCGATTGGGGTAGTTGGTTCCTCCTAATAAAAGAAAAGGGGGTAGCTTATTGACAGAGGATGTGAGACTTCTGGAAGGGAAGTCTCACATCCTTCTGGAAGGAAGTTTGTAAGTTTGCATACGCCGGTCTAAAATGGATCAGACGGACAAAGGAAAAAAATTGTAATTGGGCGAGTTCAGGAGTCACGGATGTGCCAAGTCAGATGTTGGAAGGTTTATTGTGAGGCCTCTGCAATTTATTGCAGTTTTTCGGAAGGTTTTGTTAAATTTGGGGCTTGATAGCTCCAAGTTTGGGTCCCACTCTTTTAGGGAGGGTGCGGCAACAGAAGCTGCAGAAAGGAGGAAAAGTCTTCATGTCGTCTTGAATTAAAGCCAAAGAGGCTTGTATGGTGGTATCTAACGGTCTCGCTCCGGCTGGGTAATCGTGATCTTGGCATTGGCTAAGGCTAGAGTCCTCCGGAACTTATTTGGGCAGTTCAAAACATAATGTCCTGGGTTCCCACAATAGAGACAGAAGTTTTCAGCATGGCGTTTTTCTTTTTCAGTGATGGAAAGGAGTTTACGGATTACATCGATCTGCATCGGTTCCATTGTGGCTTCAGTCCTTGGCTGGGGATGCAACGCGGATTGACTGAAGAAATAGGTGTTTTTTTTTCCAAAACCCCGCAGTTTCTTCTTTTGTCGCTCAGAAGGCCTCTAGTCTATTCGGGTGCGTAGATGAATGAAATCTTCCAAATTACCAGGTATCTCCACTCTGGCAAGCTCATCCTTTACACCCTCAGATAGTCCCCATTGAAATTGGCTCTGTTGTGCAGCAAGGTTCCACGTGGTATTTGTGGCCCAGCGGTGGAATTCTGCCATGTATTCATTGACGGCGTGTCGTCCTTGCTGTAGGCTATGTAATTTTCTTTTTGCAGTGGCACAGCGGTTTGGGTCATCGAGAACTTGATTCATAGCTGTAATAAAGGTGTTGAGGTCATTGAGGAGATTACTATTGTTTTCCACATACGGTGAGGTCCATGCCGGTGCTTCATCCGACAGGAGGTTAATAATAAACAGGACTTTCTTCCTGTCCCTGCTAAATGGAGTTGGTTTAATTTGAAAGTAAATGTGGCATAAGTTCAGGAAACCTCGGCACTGGTTGTGTTCTCCACCGAACTTGGATGGTAGTGGCATGGAGATATCCACATCTGAACTGTGCGATTCCCAGAGTTGTCTCTGCAGGAGGTCCACTTTGTTTTGCAGGGCTGTAACCTTTTCCTGATCGGTGGCACAGAATTCCTGTAGTTCAGCGACCCGTTACCTCAAGGTGGCTACTGCGGACTCCATTTTGGGCGTGTTTATTTTGTAGCGTTGGGTGGTAGCCAGCAAGGGCGGGCAACATGGTCAGGTAAGTCGGTGATCGGTACACAGTGATGTCAAAACAGCACAGAGGATTAAGCGGAGATGTAGTCAGGAAGCAAGCCAGCAGTACACGGTGAGACAATCTTTTTGTAAGGCAGCAGGTATAGAAGGAGAAGGTTTACAGGCTAAGGACTCAGAGCACAATAAACACACAATGAATGAGGGAACAGGGCCAGGCATAGATAGGAAGATAATTGGGGAAGGTACAAGACATGGGTGGACTCAGACAGGGAAACACGGAGCCAAGAACATGGAAGAGGAGACAAGGGACCAGGAACAAGGAACTAGGACTCAGGGGAGCTGTCCAGCAGGCTGAAGAGCTCAATCAGCAGAGGCATCACCTGGAGCACGAGAGGTAACCGGTTCTAGTCCTGATACCCTGTTACATAAGGTAGGGTGGTGGGGGTCCTGTTAAAGATTTTGCATTCGAACTCAGGGAATTTAACTTCCACCTCTGAGCTACGATCCAGATTTACCGAAAAATATCCAATTTCTTAAAGACTTCTCAGAATTTTCACTCCCTCTTGCAGTTGCCGTCAGTGTAATTACTTCCTAAAGGTGAAAGTATCAACTTTTTTTATCTCTGACTGTCACATTCTCAAGGCATAATCTATGGGCCGCACAGCCTAGAAATGCATGCACTTCAGGAAGACGTACGAGCGGAGGGCTTTATATAGCCCAACCTAGCATTTTCCTATTGCTTTAAATAGGTGTCACAGGATGCGCTGCTAAAATGAATCCAATCTATTACGAGCGTGGACGCCATTAGTGCTCTCCCGAGAGCCAGGAAATTGCCTTTTTCTAATAATTGTGGGTACGTGCGGGTTTTATAGGCCATTATTCCCATATTTATTTATTTTCCTATTGTTACTATTACTATTGAAATGTTTCACCGTGTCTTTAAGGAAAGCCGGAGTAAGTCATTGACAAGCCGTTCTCCCATAATCATCTACTTACTACCTGCTGTTTATATCCTAATGTCGCTTTCTTCAGCACAAAAAGGAGATCAGCACCGCGGCCATAAAAAATTATTTGGGTTTACGGTAGGAACGGCGAGCGCACAATGTAATGAAACAATATAAACATCCTGATGGAGGACAAGAAGCTCACTTTTTCTTATTGTAAGTTCATTTCCTACTTAAAGCTCCGACTTGGAGTCATTTCAAAGATACCGTCCAGTAAAAGCCGGATCGGGGGCCGGAGGCCATATGAAGAGGTCAGCATGACATGGTTTGGAGGGAAGGGACAGAGAGTGAAGGTGAAGTGAAAAGAAGGGAGGAGCTTTGAGATTTAATTAATTCTGCGGGCCTGTGGCATTGTATTATGTAGTATGGCAATAGAGACACTGTGGCAAACATAATTATTGGGGTACCACAGCAGATACAATTACAGGGGAACTGTAAGAGGCACTATTGTTGTGAAACTGCAGCAGACAGGAATATCAGGATAGCTACTATTATATGGGTAGTACAGTAGGCACTATTATAAGGGCACTATGGCAAGCATTATTATATAGACACTATTGCAGGTACAATACTGTAGCAGGTGCTACTATGCAGATTTTGCAGTAGACACTACCATAGAGACCATGTGATAGACACTAGTATAGGGGCACTATCGTGGGCACTATTACAGAGGCAGAGAATAAGGCACCATTATGGTAATACTCGGGTCTAAAGCTCCAAAGAAACAGCATTATATGATATTCAAGTCATTAGAGCAGCAGTCCAACGGGGACTTGTGCCTATAATATGGTCGCACAAAGGCACCCATATTACACTCATGTGAAATTAGCCAAATGTAGTGCTAATGTGTGGGACTGCATGAATCACTGCTGCCCCCTACTGGTGCACTTAAAAAGATAGTAATACACAGTATTATAGAACTGCTAGTGGTGCGATTTCTTAAACTCCAAATCAGGTGTAAATATCTGAATTGGCTCATTAAAACAAACACTGCTGCTGGCGTACGAGCGGTAGCAAACAAACCGACCCTTTATATGCAATGAATATATTCACGTTGTTACAATGTACATTCAGATGTTTTAACATTTCAGGTGCGAAGAATCCTCCAAAAGTGCGATTTAAAAAAAATACAGGATACTTCCAATTATTTATATGCCCCCCCCCCCCACTCCATTGCTGCGCTACCAGAGGAGAATGCACAGGAGGGTGACGTGATCCCCCTCATTATTTAATGGGTAAAGCTCTGACTACACAATCTGTCAACTTGTCACTTGGTTTCGGCTGCACATTATGCACAATTTGTGCAGATTTAGTCTAAATAGCCTAAAGTAAATCTTTTTTTTTTCTGTGTTTTCTGTTCCGGCGCGTAGAAGAATAGATAATAATATTCAACAGATTTCTGGATATGGAGGAATGTACTTTGTTGATGAGTAATGTAGAATGTGCGCCGAGCCCCACTGCTGCATGAATTTATTTTTAAGCAGAATAAAACCTCAATTTGTACTTTGGAATTCAGCACTAATTGTGTACATCGCTGTGCGGAGCCGCGAAGCCACAAAGTAGGACGGAGAATGGGAAGAAATCAAACAGGAATAAATAGACGGGACTAGTCTGAATGGTAAATAATACCAAAATATCCACACTCCCCCCACCAAGACACAAAAATCAATAGTTCTTGAATCAGTCAATTTTTAACTGCTGCTGGTCACTGTGTACATACATTACTTATCCTGTACTGCTCCTGAGTTACATCCTGTATTATACTCCAGAGCTGCACTCACTATTCTGCGGTTGGAGTCATTCTGTACATACATTACTTATCCTGTACTGCTCCTGAGTTACATCCAGTATTATACTCCAGAGCTGCACTCACTATTCTGCTGGGGGAGTCACTGTGTACATACATTACTTATCCTGTACTGCTCCTGAGTTACATCCTCTATTATACTCCAGAGCTGCACTCACTATTCTGCGGTTGGAGTCATTCTGTACATACATTACTTATCCTGTACTGCTCCTGAGTTACATCCAGTATTATACTCCAGAGCTGCACTCACTATTCTGCTGGGGGAGTCACTGTGTACATACATTACTTATCCTGTACTGCTCCTGAGTTACATCCTGTATTATACTCCAGAGCTGCACTCACCATTCTGCTGGTGGAGTCACTGTGTACATACATTACTTATACTGCACTGCTCCTGAGTTACATCCTGTATTATATTCCAGAGCTGCACTCACTATTCTGCTGGTGGAGTCACTGTGTACATACATTACTTATCCTGTACAGATCCTGAATTACATCCTGTATTATACTCCAGAGCTGCACTCACTATTCTGCAGGTGGAGTCACTGTGTACACACATTACGTATCCTGTACTGACCTGCAGTTACATCCTGTATTATGCCCCAGAGCTGCACTCACTGTTCTGCTGCTGGAGTCACTGTGTACATACATTACTTATCCTGTACTGATCCTGAGTTACATCCTGTATTATACCCCAGAGCTGCACTCA
This sequence comes from Eleutherodactylus coqui, assembly GCF_035609145.1. Taxonomy (NCBI): domain Eukaryota; kingdom Metazoa; phylum Chordata; class Amphibia; order Anura; family Eleutherodactylidae; genus Eleutherodactylus; species Eleutherodactylus coqui. Next base: position 518,974,595 of record NC_089837.1, on the reverse strand, counting down.
CTATTCTGCTGGTACAGTCACTGTGTGCATACAATACTTATCCTGTATTGACCCTGAGTTAATCCTGTATTATACTCCAGAGCTGCACTCACTGTTCTGCTGGTGGAGTCACTGTGTACATACATTACTTATCCTGTACTGATCCTGAGTTACATCCTGTATTATACTCCAGAGCTGCACTCACTATTCTGCTGTGGAGTCACTGTATACATACATTACTTATCCTGTACTGATCCTGAGTTACATCCTGTATTATACTCCAGAGCTGCACTCACTATTCTGCTGGTGGAGTCACTGTGTACATACATTACTTATCCTGTACTGCTCCTGAGTTACATCCTATATTATCCTCTAGAGCTGCACTTACTATTCTGCTGGTGGAGTCACTGTGTGCATACATTACTTATCCTGTACTGGTCCTGAGTTACATCCTGCATTATACTCCAGAGCTGCACTCACTATTCTGCTGGTGGAGTCGCTGTGTACATACATTACTTATCCTGTACTGCTCCTGAGTTACATCCTGCATTATACTCCAGAGCTGCACTCACTATTCTGCTGGTGGAGTCACTGTGTACATACATTACTTATCCTGTACTGATCCTCAGTTACATCCTGTATTATACTCCAGAGCTGCACTCACTATTCTGCTGGTGGAGTCACTGTGTGCATACAATACTTATCCTGTATTGATCCTGAGTTAATCCTGTATTATACTCCAGAGCTGCACTCACTGTTCTGCTGGTGGAGTCACTGTGTACATACATTACTTATCCTGTACTGATCCTGAGTTACATCCTGTATTATACTCCAGAGCTGCACTCACTATTCTGCTGTGGAGTCACTGTATACATACATTACTTATCCTGTACTGATCCTGAGTTACATCCTGTATTATACTCCAGAGCTGCACTCACTATTCTGCTGGTGGAGTCACTGTGTACATACATTACTTATCCTGTACTGCTCCTGAGTTACATCCTATATTATCCTCTAGAGCTGCACTCACTATTCTGCTGGTGGAGTCACTGTGTGCATACATTACTTATCCTGTACTGGTCCTGAGTTACATCCTGCATTATACTCCAGAGCTGCACTCACTATTCTGCTGGTGGAGTCGCTGTGTACATACATTACTTATCCTGTACTGCTCCTGAGTTACATCCTGCATTATACTCCAGAGCTGCACTCACTATTCTGCTGGTGGAGTCACTGTGTACATACATTACTTATCCTGTACTGATCCTCAGTTACATCCTGTATTATACTCCAGAGCTGCACTCACTATTCTGCTGGTGGAGTCACTGTGTACATACATTACTTATCCTGTACTGATCCTGAGCTCCATCCTGTATAATACTCCAGTATAATACATGTAATCTAGGATCAGCACAAGTAAAGGAATGTAATAGGAGGAGCGGAGTCCTAGATGATAAAGCACTGTAGTCTAGACTGATCTGTACATCTTGATGGACTCTTAGTCATAAAATATTCATCAGCACTGAAAATTGAACTTCTCTTACAGACAGGCTCAGTGTAATTAAAGAGATACTCTCCGTCGGTTGGATCCATGTGGCCGTTTTGTCGGTGTAATGAGCCATAGTGAAGCAATAATCCACTGATATAACAATATCATTAAGCCTTTTATTTGGAGACGTTCTGTAGTTGTATAATTGTACTTTGCTAAATCTATCCGATGAACGGCTGACCTTCTTGGCCTTTCTGAAATGAAGGAGCGGTAGGGAGAACTCAGAGTGAAAAACTCTGAGAAATTACGTGAAACGCACCGATCTTATAGCTCTATGACTTCACGGGGTGAAGAGCCTAGGGGTAGGTTACACCATGAAATGGACCTTTTATTAAAGGGCAAAGTCTCCATCAGCATATCTTATTCCAATCAACTCCTGCAGATGTGGAAAAAGGCTGGAGACTAATAATGAATGTGAGTGATAAAGGCCTACTTAGAAAACTTATTTAGCTCTTTCAAGTCCGGGCCATTTTTGGCCCTTAAGGTGTTCTTTGGATTGGACAATTTCTACTGGTTAGAATAATTTTTTAAAACTAAGTTAAACACCAAGTGTCCCCCTGCTGGGACCCCAACAGTCAACTATAATCTGTGGGCAAAACTTGTAGTAAGTGTTCCATTTCCCTACTACGCTCCAAGAGGAGGGATGAAGCATTACACAGTGTCCATTCAAATCAATGGATTGTCTGTATGCTTTGGGGCAGAGCAGGTATCCCAAAGAGAGACAGACTGCTCCCTACAGCGATCAAGAGATGGCATAAAAAAAACTTAACCTAGTGTAGTCGGGAAAATATAGTACTTGCTTAAAGGGGTTGTCCCGGGAAAGCAAGTGGGGTTCAGCACTTCTGTATGGCCATATTAATGCACTTTGTAATATACATCGTGCATTAAATATGAGCCAAACAGAAGTTATTCACTTACCTGCTCCGTTGCTAGCGTCCTCGTTTCCATGGTGCCGTCTAATTTCAGCGTCTAATCTCCCGATTAGACGCGCTTGCGCAGTCCGGTCTTCTCCCTTCTGAATGGGGCCGCTCGTGCCGGAGAGCTGCTCCTCGTAGCTCCGCCCCGTCACGTGTGCCGATTCCAGCCAATCAGGAGGCTGGAATCGGCAATGGAACGCACAGAGCCCACGGTGCACCATGGGAGAAGACCTGCGGTCCACCGTGGGTGAAGATCCCGGCGGCCATCTTCGCAAGGTAAGTAAGAAGTCACCGGAGCGCGGGGATTCGGGTAAGTACTATCCGTTTTTGTTTTTTTTTAAACACATGCATCGGGTTTGTCTCGCGCCGAACAGGGGGGCTATTGAAAAAAAAAAAACCCGTTTCGGCGCGGGACAACCCCTTTAAGTATTTTAGAGAGGGGACACGAAGTGCTGTTTATTGAGGAAAGAGATATGAATGATGACACATATTTGGGGAAACACCATAGTGATCATTAGGTAAATTCTAAGGTTTATTAGGAGAAATGCTGTAGTGAAGAAGATTACTGCAGATTTGCCGTGCATTGCTAATGTGTATTACACTGCTCATGCCCTATTTCATATAACAGTCTCTGTCATGGCCCCTGTGGACACGGCATAAGTGATCTCAATCCGTCATGGTATCCATTGAAGGTTTGCATAACCAGGTGGGGCATGTGCGTCTGATGGCACAATAGTAGGGCACATCTCGGCGGCAGAGTGGTGCCTGATAATGCTATAAAAGGCTAAGTGTAGCCTGCAAGTTGTTGGCCTCAGTGGTGGACTCAGCAACAACTATAAGAGGGGGCGGTGCATAGTTGGGTGTGGTCTGAGTCATGAGCTAGGAGTAAAGCCCTAGAAGCCTGCTGTGGAAGAGGTTGAGAGTAGAAGCGGTGGAAAGCCCTGGAGCCTCCTGGGCAGAACTGAGAATGCCCACTCAGTCAGAAGATTGGATGTTCACCATTAATAGACAGTGAGAACATACCATAGTAAACTTTGGAGAATGTCCACATTGTTACACCAGACCTGCTGAGCATTTCAAGAGACTGTAACTTGATTCAGCGAGGGTCAACAAGCTGAGACAGTGTTGCAAAATAGAAAAGTCAACATTGCCAAAGTATCGAAACTCTGTTACAACATTCTGAATCTGCGTGCCAAGCTAAAGTGACAGCGCAGTTAGGCTGGGTTCACACGGGGCATAAATCCCGGATGACCGCAGCAGGACTGCATGGAAATACCATGAGATTTACGCGGCAGAAATGCAGTTTCCAAACTCGCGCTGTTTGGCGCCTGCTAAGGTGTGCAGGCGTGGGCAGGGTTTGCTATGGCGCCTGCGCGGGATTACAGCGAAGAAGAGAAATCAGTATGCATGCCAATCAAGAACGGGGCACTGAGGGAAATATCTACCTCGCTTCAACTCATTTTAATACATTGCAGAGAGGACTTCAAAAGCAGGTTGTAAATGTACCGGACACCAAATAGTGATAAGGAAGTCTCATTAGCATCACTGTTAAAGGTTTACCATAGATCGTATTGTAAAAATGTGATGACAGGTTCCCTTTAAACAACTGAGATGAAAGGTTTTTCTGATCTCCGCAGTAGAGCTGCTGTTTGCTGAAGAGCACATGGGCACAGTGGCAGTGCCCATGACATCTGAGTGCTGGAATAGTGAGGCACAGATGATTGTTGCCTGTACTGGGGTCATTCAGGTATGCCCACCATGCAGTACTACTGAAATCAAGAGCATACAGTACCAAGAAAAAATGTAAGGGGATCCATTAGGCACATGTCCTAAAGACTCCACTGTTGGGGACCAGTTGAGAAATGGATGTGCAGTGGGGCCCCGTGTTACTCTTAGCCTGCAGCCCACCAAGAGCTCCTCTTTCCATGCAAGCTGGTGCAATGCAATTGCATTACACACCATATAACGTCATTGCGCTCTCCTATGTTGTGTCACAGGCATGCATGGGCATCTATCCTAGCGGTTGCAATAGGTATGGTGCCTAGAAGGGGAATGGGAGCCCCACCAATTTTTTGTCTAGGAGCCTCCAACAAATTAATCCATCCCTAATGGCATGTCATTGTGTATTGTGTTATCAAAGGAGGTAGGGGACAGTAAGGACCTCTACAAAGAGCTACAGTCACTAAGGTGTGGATGAAGCTTGAGTCTTTTGTCTTATGGTGCCTCGTAATGCACTGTATTACAGATAAACTATCCTACTAAAAGTAATTAGACACCTGAGGAGGAATTAAAAATAGTATTTCCATATTTTAACCCCTTAGTGACCAAGCCTGTGTGCGCCTTAATGATTAGAACAAATTTTGGAAATCTGACATCTGTCACTTTAACATAGAATAACTCCGTAAAGGTTCTGCATATCCAAGTAATTCTAACATATCTTAAATATGGGCAAACATATTGTACAATTCTTTTTATGAGGTATATATTTCCATCTGTTTACTTTATTCTGGACTCACATTTGAAAAACTTTAGTTTTTTTAACCATTTAGGAGACGTACAAATTTAACATTAATTATCAACATTTTGAGGAACACTTTGTTTTCCTGCACCAAGCCAAAATTGCAAAGGCTCATAGGTGTCAGAATGATAGATACCCCCACAAATAACCCCATTTTAAAAAGTACACCACTTAATGTATTCACAAACATACCCATTGTGGCCTTAATCTTCTGTCCGTATGCACAATGGGGCCCAAACCGAAAGAAGTAGCGGGTGGCTTTCAGAACAGACAAATTGCTTGAAGGTGTTTTAGGCCCCATTGCCCACTTGTATAGCCCTTGAGCGACCAAAACGATGGAGGACCCCTACAAATGACCCCATTTTAAAAACTAGACCACTTAATGAATTCATTTAGGGGTGTACTGTGTATTTTGACGCAACAGTTATTAAATGAATCTACGGAAAGCATCCATTGGATAATGGCGATCACATGACTAATAACTGCGTACTGCAGCCCCCCGTAAAATCTCCAGGCTCTCAGCTACGTTTGCTAGCCAGGAGCAGGGAGATTTTAAATTACCCTGGCAATACTTGGCTTTTGCACATGCGTCTGCCATCTTGGCAATGGGCACGTGTGCAGGGGCCTTAGGTACATAATTTCATCTTCCCCCACGGATATGATCTGCGAGGGGAGATGAAACAAACTTTTTTTCTTTTTACACTTTTTACAGTGGCTACCGGTGACAGCTTTGTGCTCTTAGCTACTCATACTAGCCGGGAGAAGAGCTTTAAAATTTCCCAGGCCTCCTGGTCTTCTGCACGTGATGTATTACGTCTGGTGCGTATGTGCAGATGCCGGTGTCAGGTCCTGGAAGACCAGAATGCCGCAGGACATCGTTTAGGAAGTGGGTGTGTACCGAAACTTTAACTTTTTTAACTTTGTATTTACTTTAATGCGATCGCCGTTATCTATTGGATATCGGCGATCGCATGACCGGGGGGTTGCTCCCTGCACCCCTCCATGACAGCTCCAGGTTGTCAGCTACCTCCGGGTTTTTATTGACCACGTAGGGTGGTCACTAAGGGGTTAATACTTAGTGGGGCTCCTTTGGCCCTAATAACACTCTTTGTGGCGTATTTTCTACTAACTTCTGATACACTGCAGCTGGTATTTCCCTCCATTCATCCTGCAATCGTCTGGCAAGTTATCTCAAAGAAGATGGACGCTGTTCATATTTCCAGTCTCGTCGTTCAAGTTTGTGCCTAAGATGTTCAGTAGGGTCCAAGTCGGGACTCTGTGCAGTCGGTCTAATCGTTGAACATCAATATCCTCAGACTAACATAAAACTGTGTTGGAAGTGTAAAAAGGCGCGTTGTCTTGTTGGCCGACCATTCACAGAGTATTGCCACATTGTCGGCAGCACATTATTGTCTTCAATGTCAGGGTCACCTCTGTGTTCATGGTTCTTGTCACTACAACTAACGGATGGAGGCCATGCCACGTAATACATCCCAAAACCATAACAGAACCTCCGTCGTAATTAACTGTTGGCACAACACACTCAGGCAAAAGGTGTTCCCCAGAATCATCAACATCTAGGTACGTCCATCTGATTTGAAGATGGAGCAGCGTGATTCATTACTCCATAGGACGCTCTTCCATTGCTTAACTGTCCAATGACGATGCTCCTTGCAGCACTGTAGACGGGCCGATGCATTGCACTTCATGATGGAGGGATTGTGTGCAGTGGTATAACCTGTATATCAATAGCGTAAAGTTCCCATCACAAGCTATGGCTGATGCCTCCAAGGGTCTGCATTCTATGTAGCATGGTTTAGGACACATGACATACTAATAAGACACAATCCATTCTACTGAGGCGTCCACATACTTTTGTTAGGACATTGAAGTCTCCCAAAAAAGCAAACTCCGTAAAACGGCATTTGATGCAACATGGCACCATTTTTTGTGGATTCCTTGTGAGTATGAGGTACAGCATGGGTACTAACATATATGGGTAATGGATTATGGCTCCATACATCTTGGAACTTGAAAGGCCATAACACCGCCAAGTACATGATCCCTTAGTTTGAGAAGACGTGGAGGGTCGAACTACCAACTGGTATTGAGGGTCCCAACTGGCCGGTTGGTTAGTAAAGGCTCCATGGACATGTCTTGTCTTTGATACATCAGGACCTACAGGTTACCTACACCATTTTATTGTCCCTCTAATCTCAATGCAGTAGTAGTTATTTAGCTCACTGTTTAATATGCAAATCTCTTTTACTAGACAATATACAGGATAATATTTGAAGAGGTCAAAATTCCCTTCGGCTCAAATTTAATTAATTTGTTATTAAAATGTGAAGTTTGAAGGATAAACAGATTCTAGGAGAACCCCCACCGGGGACGATGACGGGACAGGAGATGAAGACGCCGTCGCTTTAATAAATGAATCTATTCTTCTTGGACGGATGCTTTTCCCCAGAAATAATATTGCTGGTATTCACCGGTTTATAACAGGATTACGATCATTAATATCCCTATTTATCACTCGGATTCTAATTAACCAAACATTGTTCATCACAGCCGACTCTTTTATAGCACTTCATAAGAAATAGTAGTGTTTATTGTACATTAAAGGTGAACTAGCAGAATATTTATTGTACATGTCTGCTATGTACAGTGCAACCCAAGCCCCAGTGTACAGTGCAGAGCAGCCACAAGCCTCCTATGTGCAGCGCAGCTACATGCCCCAGTATGTACAGTGCAGCAACATACCAGAAAATCTATTGTACATGGCCCCTACCTATAGTGCAGTCATATATACCCATTGTACAGTGCAGCCACATGCCCCTAATACACTGTGCAAACACTTGACCCCAATGTACAGTGAAGCCTTGTATGCCCTTATGTACTGTGCAGCCATAAGCCGCTATGTACAATGCAGCTACATGCTTCAGTATGTATAGTGCAGCTACATGCCCCCAATGTACAGTGCAGCCTTATATGCCCTCATGTACTGTGCAGCCGTTAGACCCTATGTACAATGCAGCTACATGCCCAAGTATGTACAGTGCAGCCACATGCCCCTTATGCACAGTGCAACCACTTGACCTCAATGTACAGTGTAGCCACATGCCCCATGTATACAGTGCAGTCACAATTCCCCAATGTACAGTCCAGCCGCCATATATCCCCACAAGTACAGTACAGTGGAGCTACAAGCCTCCAGTACATAATGCAGTGTCTTGCCCCGTTTATATATAATAATCCCTCTGGTTTCTAGTTTTCTGCATGTCTTTCTATAATTAGGAAGTGATTCTGCCACCTACTGGCACTGCTGATTAAGTCTCTTCTTGTTACCTAAGGCAACACTTCCTGCTCCTGTGCTCTAGTAGTGTTATCATATGGACCATGGGCAGCCAGTCAGAATACAGCCTCCAGCTAAATTAGTAAATTAATGAAGAAACCTGATGGCAGTGCAGCGTCTCATAGGGTGACTCTGTACACAAGGCATACGTTGAGGTGCTGGGAGGGTAGAGTGGTCACTTGTCACGGTGGCATTTACCAGGCTCCCTCCTGGAGGGACACACATAGCCTCGGCCAGAGCAGCGCTGGGCCTCTTCCGGACACCCCTAAGGTAGGGATGCCCAATAAACTGTAGAACAGGGATAGCAGATGTCACGGATGACACCACTGTTCCAGTACCCATTGGTATGAGCCTCAGTGGTAAATAATGGAGCAGCAGACAAAAGTAACGTACCTCAGGTCCCTGGGAATGGCATAACTTTACTGAACACAATTTCCAGATGATGGTACAATTTACACAAGATTGGCAGTGCAGGTAAAGCAGCAAACTTGAGAGTACCTCCACCCAGTGATCCCAGACTTCAGGACTGACGGATGTGAAAACAAATGGGTGTACCTCTACGCGGTGATCCCCTAGATCAGGACGACCGCATAGGAAAAATAATCACTGAGTACCTCTGCACTAGGCCTGGCCATATGCACCTTCTCTTGCTCACGCTCTCTTTCAAGATACTCACTCTGCCACGGTTGCTATCACACAGGTAGTCTGGAACTGCTCTTCCTCCTCTATTCTTCAACACATGAGGGTTGAAGATACCCCCGTGTGGCCGGAACTCCAGGAACCCAGAAGCAATGGTCTTGCAAAAGAATCTCTCCTCATACCCAAAAAACACTCCCATTTATAATCTCACTCACACCACGTGACTGACAAATTGATGCATTACAAGGTTCACCCACACTTTTACAGACACTTTACTCTTCATTTACTGCACTTGTGCAATACACATAACAGAATGACAAGACACTTTTGGACAGCACACCAACACAAGACACTACATGTATGAGATTTATGGAAGGCGCCAGGATAGCATGTACTGGGCCGCGACAGCAGTTGATGAACACTACTGACTTATGATGAGTCCGTTGCATTCTACCAAGGCGTTCATCTCTTTGGTGTCATTTTGGATCATCAAAACGAAGGTGCTGCAGTACCGGACATAACCATACACTTAAGTATAGCGCTGTACCTGGATAAACAATGAGGCCCCTTCATTCTGCTGATTGGTTAGAGTCCTCAGGGTCAGACCCCACAGATAACACATTATTGGCCATCAATTAAAAGCTCCAGGCAATGTCTTCCATTTATGTCAGTTTTGAACCCACTTTGGACTTTTCAATACACAACCTGGTACTTCTCCTTTAAATATTCCATTATCACAAGCCTGTAATACTGGGCGCCCATTATAGCTCCTTGTAATGTTTGCATGCTGTATGAAGAATTAATTAAAGTGCGATCTGATTACCTGTTTGCCCGGGAACTCGAGGGATGGGGGGGAATATAGCATAAAGGTCACCTTAAATTGAAGCCTATTGATTGGGCAATTAAAGTAATGATATTTTCCTACCTATGAAGTCGTTATATTTAAATATCCTTTAATAAGTACCTTCTTTTCCTAGAAGATAATTAAAATACCATCGAGTCTAATTAAATTTGATTCGTTCTAAACAAGGCTTGATAAGTGGGAGCAATTATTCAATGTTGTGCTGACTACTGCTTGATTACACTCTTACAGTATACATTATATAGCAACATGTCCATGTTGGTGAAACCCAGTTTAACTCTGTATGAAAGTTCAATCACACTCATTGACACCAATCCCTCCCCTAGAAGAAGTGTATACATTGGTGTAACTATAGGGGATATGGTGGCGCCCGGGCCCAGGAGCCTTAGGGGGCCCATAAGGCCTCTCTTCTCCATATAGGGAGCCCAGTACTATGAATAAAGCATTATAGTTGGGAACCCTGTTATAGGTTTTGCATTTGAGCCCAGGAGCTTCAAGTTCCCCCTTTGCGTTAAGGGGTTAAGAGAAGTTGGGGGCCCTCAAGATAAGCTTTTGCACCCGGGCCCATGAGCCTTCAGCTATGCCCCTGTGTGTATATACATATACACATTGTCAGTAACATCCCACCACAAACAGGAGTATGTATATATATATACACACACACACACACACACACACACACACACACACGAGAAGGGTTTTACCCCGGACACTTGACTAACCTGAAGAGCTGGGAGGGATTAGTGTTGGCTTGTCACGGCGGCACTTACGAAGCTCTGGTCCTGGAGGGATGACATGTAGCCAAGACCAGAGTAGGATCGCAGGCCAGCTTTGACACCCCTAGGATAGGGAATGCCAATAAACGGGCTGATGGGGGTAGTAGTTATTACTCGTGACGCCACCGTTTCCACACACTGGTATGCTACACGGCGGAGAATAAACACAGACTTGTGTATCATACCTTGGGTCCCCAGGAACGATTAGGACCCGGTATAACTTTACTTGAAGTAACTTATGCAAACAATTATACAAAACAATTCAGGTACAATTCTTTTAAGTGCAGGAAGAACAAAGCTCAGAGATCAGGGAGGATACGCAGGATGAAACTGGGCCTACAGTCCACGTTATCTGTATGGCACCACTCCTGGACTGAGAGCACTCCAGAGGAGGAAGGGGGGTAGCGGTCTCTCCGCAGATACTCTGGCGACAATTTACTTATAACACCCGGCACGGAAGACGCATGGGTGTGACTTAGCAGCGTACCTCTATACGGTGATCCTGGAGTTGGACGGCCGTATAGGAGTACGATGGGTATATACAGAATTATTGGAAGATGCTCTCTCTTTGAGAATATTGGGACTCACTCTATTCACATCCAAACTTCACACACTACGGGATATCTCTCCTTCTCCTCCATCTTCATCTACATTGAAGCTGAAAGTACTTCTATATGGCTCTGTGTTAGCACTCTCACTGAAGATGGACTTGAACTCAAACTCCTTACCGCTCTCAATCTCTCCCATTTCTAACTCATTTGTACAACATGACATGACAGACTGTTACATTTACATGCAGGTAATGATTTTATTCCAGTTAATCTCTCAAGCGCCGTAGCTGTGCAACACACACACTGGATATGATAGGACAAGCTTTGCACAGTGCATCTACATAGGACAAACATGTATGACACTTATGGAGGCGACCAGGATGGTGTTCTAGGCCACTATTATATATATTACACATACACACACACACACACACACATATCAGTAACATCCCTCCACTAGGAAAATTATATATATATATATATATACACACACACACACCAATCCCTCCCCTAGGAGAAGTATATATATATATATATATATATATTGTGAGGGATTAGCGTTTAGGATTGGTAGCAACCTGGGCATAAGCAGTCAGAGATAGTGACACTTGCGATAAAGTCTTTAGTCCAGGCTTTGCCTGGGTTTATTTCCAAGCAAACAAAGCAAAATACAGGCCTTAGCATCAGGCAAACATAAAGGAAATCCTGCTCGTCTGAGCACTTACTAAACCTGTAGCGTTCCTGTCTACACACTGGTAATCAAAATGGCTCCTGCACACAGCCAGCCAGGACTCTCAGACCTGCAGAGGTCTCAGCTCTCCCTCCTGGCCCTGTAGGCCCAGGCTTTATAAGGCCTGGTACCAGCCCCACCTGGTACGTGGGAGTGACCATCCCACCCTTCGCTTTGGTCACTCCAGGAAAAGCCGGCCCGGATTATGTGGCTTGGAGCCACTTACACACTACAACGTGTTAGTAGCTTAATGCTACTAACACTATACTGCCGGCTTCCTCCACCGAGCCCAGGCTGCTCGGTGGCACGTATCTGCCCAAACGCTCCCCAAGGCAGCATAGGAGAGCATCCTAGGTGACACATACCTGCCCTCCAGCACCTTGCCGGTCACCGTCTCAACACACACACACACGTTAAGTCAGTAACATCCCTCCCGTACAAGGAGTATATATACACACACTTGTTGCCAGCACAAATCCCTTCCGATTCCCAGCGGCCTGTAGTGGCCTCACGTGACATGGCCCCTAGGAACCAGAAGCCGTGGAGTACTGACAGTGGGAAGTCTTCGGAGGAAGTATGAAATCAGCTGCGGATACGCGGCTGATTTCCAGTCAGAGTTGACAGCAATGGTATAGATTTTGACTGTTTTTTGGATCCAGAAACGCTGCGGAATTTGCTCTGTCTTTTTTGAAACTACCCTGTACTTTTTATAACACCGGAGGTAAAATCATACGTTGTAATAAGCCCCGCCCCCTGACCACACAGAGTACTAGAGCAGTGTGTGCACCCTGCAGCAGCGCCAGTAAGTGCTTACGAGACTGGAAGCCGCGTCATCCTGAAAGCGGGACAAATGGCTGTCCTGCTTGGGACCCTGGGGAAAGCGGGATACAGGGTCCCAAAGTGGGACTGTCCCATGCCACCTAAATCAGGACATCTGGTCACCTTAACATGGGGTTCTAGTACCCTGTTGTACCACCTCTAGCTTGGTTACAAAATGTGATACGGGCAGACATGGAGGTGCAGTGACTGAGGCGCAGGGCACACTACTGAGGAAATGGCAGGGTAGCTGTTAGGGATGTCACGGTGACACTACCAACTCCTCCCCTGAGGGACGTGTGTGACCCTTTGCCAAAGCCCTGCCAGGCCTCTCCAGGAAACGCTGGTGTAGCGGTTACCTAAATAAACTTAGACAACTGAACTTTAGACTTGGTCACGGGTGACGCCACCGTTCCTTAGACCTCAGTAAATCAAATTGGGAAAATAAAGTCCAGACACACACGGGTAAATTGTAAAACACACAGTTGCTGGGAACGGACAGCAACCGGAACGTTTACTTGTAACTTTTTAGCAGGTTAATTTATAGACGGATGATTGGTAAGTACACGCCTCTGCAGGAGACTATTGAGGAGTTCAGGGAGGAGAACACAGGATGACACTGAGTCTACAGTCTTAGTTATCTGATGGACGCCGCTCCTGGATAAAAACACTCCGTCAGAGGTAAAAGAAACACTCCACTAAACACTCACTCCTTCTTCTGGACGTTTTTCAGACACTGCACGGTGGACTCCACTTGGGGGATAGGATCCTGGGTATGAGCATCCAGTACCTTTCCTCTTCTTCCATTCTTCAGTACCTGTTGGCTGAAGGTGCCTACAGGTAACCCACACACAAACTCCTTGCTCTCTCCACACACTCTCTGAATGGAATTTCCGCTCTTTTTACACCTTGCAAACTCATATCAATCATGCTCACGTGACAAAATAAATTGTTACATTTCCAGACATTCATAGATATTAACCTCTTGCACGCTGCAGGTGTGCAATACACATAACCACTGACAAGACAATTAGCACAGTGCACCCACACTAAAGACATCACATGTATGCACAGTTATGGACAGTTATGAAGGAGCCAGATATGTATACTTTGGGCCACTACAGAGACTCTAGTACCCTGCTGTACCACCTCTAGCTTGGATACAAGATATGATGCGGACAAGCATGGAGGCTCTAGTACCCTGTTGTACTGCCCCTAGCATGGATACAAGATGTGATACAGTGGGGCATGGAGGCTCTAGTACCCTGTTGTACCACGTCTAGCTTGGATACAAGATGTGATACAGGCGGCATGGAGGCTCTAGTATCCTGTTGTACCACGTCTAGCTTGAATACAAGATGTGATACAGGGTCATGGAGGCTCTAGTACCTGTTGTACTGCCCCTAGCATGGATACAAGATGTGATACAGTGAGGTATGGAGGCTCTAGTACCCTGTTGTACCACGTCTAGCTTGGATACAAGATGTGATACGGGCGGCATGGAGGCTCTAGTATCCTGTTGTACCACGTCTAGCTTGACTACAAGATGTGATACGGGGTCATGGAGGCTCTAGTACCCTGCTGTACCACCTCTAGCATGGACACAACATGTGATACAGGGGGGGCATGGAAGTGCTAGTCCCTTTTGGGCCATCTCTAGTTGGAAGCCCTGCCATGAGAGAAACACATTTGGCTGCAGGATGTCCTAAACACATCACTGAGCTGTCATTGTCCCTCGTACCCTAGACCATCACACCAGCGGGGGGTAATGTGCCACTCCACAGCAAAGACAGGATTCAGTCGCTCATCCCAAGGTTTCCAGACACGAACACGGCTGTTGTCAGCATCTAAACTAAGCCTGGATTTGCTGCTGAAAACGGCGCAGTTCCATTCTGTAACAGGTGAGTTTCCTCATTCACAACACCCCTGCAAACGGAGGCAACACTGGTTAGGTGTCAAAGGCTGTACATGTAAGGGGGGCCATGAAACTAAAAGTCCTTCAGGCAAGCACCTGGAAATGGTTCCAACAGACACAGGGGTGTAATGATGGTGCAACCTAACTCTGGATGGGGGACAATGAAACAGTTGGAGCTGCTCATGCTTGTCAAATGAACAGACGGCCCTCTCTACTGGTGGTCTGTCGGGGGCATCCTGTGCAATGAACTGAAGTTAGCAGAAGTAGCTCAAGTGGGTATTCTAACTCAGGCTTAGTGACGGTGGTGGCTACTCTGCGTGGAACGTTGACTCGCGCAGTAGGCTAGAATGCTCAGACTTAGTCTACCGTCCTCCTTTCTCTCCCCCAGACTAAGCCCCTCAGGCACTGCTCCCTTCAGACTGCCCCAGATTACCTTACACCTTACCCAAGCTCTGACCCTTTGTATTATCCCCACCAACCAATCCTGAGCTAAAGGAAGTTCCCAGTACCCAATCCCAGGGTCGGTTTTGGGTTGATTGACATTGGACAGAGTAAATGAGGGTGAGTTGTGTGAGTCATATACAGGTTACAATGGTAAAATCAGGAAAGCGCTCCTCCAGTGTGGATGGAATAAAATAAAAAGATTGGTAAGCAATGGGGTTTGAGTACTCACCCGGTGTCTGGTGGGGCCTGTTTGTGAGACTCCACCCACACCTCCAAATCCAAGTAAGCTTATAAAATCTTAGGAATGAATCCTAAGTTCCTGGAATCCCTTGAATCCTGGTGGGCTAGAACAGGAGAGCAAGCGGGATCTCTGCGTCCCACATAAGTGGGACCCACTGCTCAGAACAGATCCAAAATATAAAGAAAAAAAATGATCCTGCGCTCCTTAGGGAATAGTAGTCCAGGAAGGAACAATGCCACAAAAGAACTATACGTATCCTTTTAATGGTAAAAGTGCATAGCAGTGCAACGCGTTTCGTCAAAATAATTGACTTTCTCAAACACATGAATGGTATACAAACAAAACTACTTATATAGATACAATATACATTATTACCTTCATAGCTGCTATGAAGGTAATATTGTTTTATTCATGTATATTGTATCTATATAAGTAGTTTTGTTTGTATACCATTCATGTGTTTGAGAAAGTCAATTATTTTTATGAAACGCGTTGCACTGCTATGCACTTTTACCATTAAAAGGATAAATATAGTTTTTTTGTGGCATTGTTCCTTCCTGGACTACTATTCCCTAAGGAGCGCAGGATCATTTTTTTCTTTATATTTTGGATCTGTTCATATACAGGTTAGTCAGAGAAGACACCAGACATTGACCTTTTTGTGACCTATCTTGGTCAATGCACATAAATTAACTCAGTTGACAATACTCACATACCTAAATATACACACACCAAATGAGGTAGCTAAAATAAGTGCTGTAGGGCCCCAACTCTGGGCCACTATACCTCAGCCCAGTCACCTTGTGTGCCCTCACACATCCACTGGTCCCAACATCTCCTAACAGTCTGGTCAGACGCTCCTCTCTACTGTTGGTCTGCTGGGGGACCTGAGCCCAGTCACCTTGTGTGCCCTCACTCATCCACTGGTCCCAACACCTTGTAACAGTCTGGTCATTCGCTCCTCTCTACTGGTGGTCTGTAGGGGGCGTCCTGAGCCCAGTCACCTTGTGTGCCCCCATCCACTGGTCCCAACACCTCCTAGCAGTCTGGTCAGACACTCCTCTCTACTGGTGGTCTGTCGGGGGCATCCTGGGCCCAGTCACCTTGTGTGCCCTCACGCATCCACTGGTCCCAACACCTCCTAACAGTCTGGTCAGATGCTCCTCTCTATTTGTTGTCTGTAGGGGGCGTCCTGAGCCCGGTCACCTTGCGCCGCTGAGCCTACAACCGGGCATGGTCGTGTGTGATAACGGCCGTAACCTGGTGGCGGCTCTGCAGCTCGGCAGCCTCACGCACGTGCCATGCCTGGCCCACGTCTTTAATTTGGTGGTTCAGCGCTTTCTGAAAAGCTACCCATGCTTGTCAGACCTGCTCGGAAAGGTGTGCCGGCTCTGCGCACATTTCCGCAAGTCCCACACGGACGCTGCCACCCTGCGCACCCTGCAACATCGGTTTCATCTGCCAGTGCACCTACTGCTGTGCGACGTGCCCACACGGTGGAACTCTACGCTCCACATGTTGGCCAGGCTCTATGAGCAGCGTAGAGCTATAGTGGAATACCAACTCCAACATGGGCAGTGTGGGAGTCAGCCTCCTCAATTATTTTCAGAAGAGTGGGCCTGGTTGACAGACATCTGCCAGGTCCTTGGAAAGTTTGAGGAGTCTACCCAGATGGTGAGCGGCGATGCTGCAATCATTAGCGTCACCATTCCTCTGCTATGCCTCTTGAGAAGTTCCCTGCAAAGCATAAAGGCAGACGCTTTGCGCTCGGAAACAGAGGCGGGGGAAGACAGTATGTCGCTGGATAGTCAGAGCACCCTCCTGTCTATATCTCAGCGCGTTGAGGAGGAGGAGCATGAGGAGGATGAGGAGGAGGGGGAAGAGACAGCTTGGCCCACTGCTGAGGGTACCCATGCTGCTTGCCTGTCATCCTTTCAGCGTGTATGGCCTGAGGAGGAGGAGGAGGAGGATCCTGAAAGTGATCTTCCTAGTGAGGACAGCCATGTGTTGCGTACAGGTACCCTGGCACACATGGCTGACTTCATGTTAGGATGCCTTTCTCATGACCCTCGCGTTACACGCATTCTGGCCACTACGGATTACTGGGTGTACACACTGCTCGACCCACGGTATAAGGAGAACCTTTCCACTCTCATACCCGAAGAGGAAAGGGGTTCGAGAGTGATGCTATACAACAGGACCCTGGCGGACAAACTGATGGTAAAATTCCCATCCGACAGCGCTAGTGGCCGAAGGCGCAGTTCCGAGGGCCAGGTAGCAGGGAAGGCACAGAGATCAGGCAGCATGTACAGCACAGGCAGGGGAACACTCTCTAAGGCCTTTGACAGCTTTCTGGCTGAAAGAAAGGAGGAAGTGCCATGTCCGGCATCTAAATGGGTCCGATAGAACACAGCCATAGAGGCCTCACTACATCCTCTGATCATCAGAGCTGGGTGTGTGGGGAAGCAATTAAGGTGCGGAACACCCATGTATACTAGATGTTCAAGTATAGTGCATCACGATATGTCACTTCCAGTCAAAACCGGAAGTGATGCGGCAGAGCTATACAACATGCATAATCGGTAACACCAGAGAAGCAGAGGACATGGCACTTCCGGCAATGCTGCTGCGCCTCTGTCTCATTACTGACACTTCTGTTTCAGGTAATTTTGGCCTCTATGCATTACACCTGATGTGCTGGGAACCTCCCTTCTTCTGTCCAATCCTGTTTACACCACAGTCGGGGGTTGTACCCTCTGGCTTTGTATGATTGGGGGGGGGGTTCATTTATATTCCTGTCTCTGTGTTAACATGCTTGACAAAGTCCTTTGCATAGGACGAAACGTCGCAAGTTTTGTTGTTCATGCTGATGGAGTTTTTAACTCAATAAAGATGAATTGGATTTGGATTCCCTGAAGATTCCAGGATGTCTTTCTGAAATAGCTTCTATTTGATGCTGCTCTCCATACACATTTTCTCTATGCTGCATTGGGATCTTTGAAGTCCGGATCCCCTAGGTGAGCGCGCATCTATTGGCTTGACACCATATTCTATCCTTCTCTCCCTATTTGTGAGCCTATTGGGCTGAAGGTGTGCTGCTGAGATCTTTTGTTTTCTCAGTAATAATACCCCTGCATAATAATGGACCACCTGTCAGAGGCGCTGTTTTCAATTGTGCTTGTGTCTTGCTCTTTGGTTCTTCCTACCATGAGGTGCTAGACACAAGGGAGTAGTTTGGGCACCACGCTGTGATAGAGAATTATAATAAGGGCAGTCAGGAGATAAACATGGGCCAAAGGGGCTTATTACTCAGGTGGGCCTAGAGGGATTGGGGAGCTTATTGCTGTGGGGCACTGAGGGGATTTAGAACCATGAAGGCACAGAGGGGCTTATTACGATGTGGGCACACATGGAAAGGACATATTACCATGGGGGCGAAAAGAGCATTATTATTTTGGGGTGGGCACAGTGAGGGCACTATTACCCTCTCACTGAGAAGAGCATTATGGTTAGCGGCAGGATGAAGACAGTGTGCAGAGATGAGTCATGGCTGTAAATCTTCATGGTGGCCTGGACCAACGGGGCCTGTTCCTCTGAGGGCGAAGAGCCAACTTACAGTTGAGCAGGCAAAAATGAAAGGAAGGAAGTACTGTGAGCAGCAGCGCCGCTCTACTGAAGAAGACAAAGGAGAAGGTGAGGAACTGCATCTGGAGAGACGGAGCATCAATACTGGGTCACACCAGGAGAGCACACCAATGGCTGAGCGCTACAGTGTACAGGATCAGTATTTTTTATTACTTTAGAAGGCACAGAAGATTTTCAGGGTTGGGGTCGGCCCTCATGACACTATTGCACTGGGGCCACCAAAGTGTTGAATGGCCCTAGCAGAGCTGTACTTAACCTTTAGGCCCCAATAAGTTTGTAGCTCACACAACCTTCGGGCAGAGCAGGGGAAGGGAATAACAATACATAATTTTTAATGCTGTCACAGAGTTTATGGAAAATTGCACACTACATAAGTCGTATCCTCATAGAGCCATCAGCACCGTAAAAAGGATGACAAGCGGTATTTTTTTTTTAGAAGTCGTATTTTCTGCGGGTCGCTGGTATTTTTGGCTCGTGTTGTTAGAAAAAAGGCCATTTGAACTACTTAATATGTTAGTGAAAATTGCATGTCAAAAGGCAAACTCCCCGCTGTTCCCGAAACTGGCGCAGAGAGCCTCAAGCTGTGATATTGAATGAAATTCTATCTCATAAATTCAGTAAGCCATTTAACCTGGGACGTGAGATTATCTAGATATTTTAGTCTTAAGTCATTTCCTTCATTCTTCTCTTTTTCCTATTGAATACGTTATCGGTCTCCTAACAATATGAAGACTACATCTCATTTTTTTTCTGCAGTCCTTGCAACTTGAAAAGTAACCACTTGATAATTATATATTATGGCAAAACTATCTCGGAAATACACTTTTCCCCTCCTGATGATATCGCCAGCGTTTGCTCAGATGGAGAAACATATGAATATTTCAGAAGACGGTAAATGACATTCTGCGGAGGATGGAATATATGGCCCTGTGATGTAAATAGTCACAGCTTTTCATATAGATAACGACAGCAATAAAATCTTTTAGTTTGAGATGTATTTAAAGGGAGAAATTTGCCAAATTGGTCAAAGAGGCAGTTTAGGAGGAGGGAGTAATGTTTCTCCTTGTGGAGAGCACCACAAGCGTGTAGGAAGTCTTATAGGAACATGCAATGCTCCCTGGGGAAAAGCTATGCAAATGAGTGATAGAATAAAGTCTCTACAGTATTACCTGTTGGAAGTTAGCTTCCCTGTGATTCAATATCCAACCATCTAACAGGACTCTAAAGGGGTTTAACCAAGATAGACTTCTATCAAGATAGATGATAAAAGTCTGATCAATAGAGGTCTCACAGCTTAGATCCCCACCAATCCTGAGAACAAAGATCCTGAGAACAAAGGTCCTGTTTCCCCCGTCATCACTGCAGGCTCACTGCACACCCCCCCCCCCCCCCCCCCCACAGTGAGGATGTGTTAGGACCGATAGGGACAGATGGACAGGGGACCCCTACAACAGCCCTCTCCCATGTCCCTACCTACTTGCACCCCTGGGCGACAACTGGGCGACGGTCCCTACGCTGCATTAGTGACCCTACAGAAGGAGGAACAGGGATACAGGCAGGTGAGCACTGCATAGCTAACTGAAAGCAACCAAGGAGGCAAACTAGAGAATAGTCGTGAACAAACCAGAAGACACATGCGGAGTACAGGAGGGCAAAACAGAAGTAGAGTCAAATACAAGTCTGAAGTCAAAACACAAAAGTCAGGTCAGAAGATGCGGGTGTAGGCAGATAAATCAAACCAAACACTGGCACCAGTATCTGGGCTAGCCAGGTCTATATACAGAACTCCCTGCCCAGAGGGGGCGGGACGAAGTAACATGACACCTGGAGGGATCATAAAGCCGCCTCCCGACGGTGCTCGGCCAGTGGAAAGACACTACTGGAGGGACGTACCTCTTATGGAGCGACTTATGGAAAATGCTATGGATTCTCTACGAGTCCGGCAGTGCCAGCTCGTACGCCATAGGATTAATCACTCGGGGAGCCAGCTTCAACAAAGGCACTTTTAATTTCAGATTCTTGTAGGACAAGTATACCAGCTGGCCCACAGGAAAGGGTTCAGAAATAGTACACGTACCTCTACTCCTCCTTAGCATCGCACCCCTGGACTGCTCCAAGTTGCCATGCACCTTCTCCCACACCTCCAGCAGGTCCTGAACCCGAGCGTCTTGCAGAAGGATTGTTAGAAGAGGAGAGGAAAGACACTGCGAAACTGGGATTAAAACTAAAATTACAGAAGGAGACACGCCAGACGCCGAATGTGTATGGCTATTGATGGCAAATTCAGCCAATGCTAAATAATTGAGGCAGAGATTCTGACAATCACTAACGTACATTCTGAGGTACTGAACCAGTTCCTGGTTCATACAGAACGAATGCCCATTTGACTCCAGGTGAAACACAGAAGAAAACGACAACCCAATACCAATACTCTTGCAAAAAGCCCTTCAAAACCCAGGCAACAAATTGGACTCCCCAGTCGGAAACAATATCCTTGGAGACCCCATGTAGGCGCACAACCTCCTTGATAGATATTGTGGCTAACTGAGGAGCAGACAGAAGCTTCTTAAGAGCAGTAAAATGCCCCATCTTGGAGAATCTGTCGAGGGCCACCAAAATGACCAAGCACCCCTGGGACACGAGCAAGTCAGTAATAAAATCCATAGACAGATAGGTCCATGGTCTCTCCAGTACGGGAAGAGGATGAAGTGGACCTTCTGGCCGTCTCTGTACACTCTTCCCTCGGGCACAAATAGGGCAAGACTTGACAAATTCCCTGACATCCTGAGACATTTGTGGCCACCAATACAAACGACCACACAGCTCCAGGGTGCTTCAGACTCCTGGATGACTTGCTAAGACTGACGGGTGAACCTCCTTCAATATGGGAAGCCACAAGGCACAGGGAACAAATAACCTCCCCTCAGGGAGACCCTCGGGAACGGACTGCTGAGCTGCCAGGATTAAGGCAGAGGTGTTGGCCGTAAGGGCGGCTACCACCAAGCCCGGGCCAAGAACACTCTCTGGCTGAGGCTCCTCTACCTCCTTGGTACCCTAAAACTACGTGACAAAGCATCAGCTTTGAGATTCTTGGACCCAGGCATATATGTGACTACAAAATTGAAGCGTGAAAAAAAACAATGCCCATCTTGCCTTATGAGCCTTCAAGCACTTGGCGGACTCTTGATAAACCAAATTCTTATGGACCGGGAGGACCGTAATAGTATGATGAGCGCCCTCTAAGAAACGTCTCCATTCATCAAAGGCCCATTTTATGGGCAATAGTTCCCTGTTGCCAATATCATAGTTGTGTTCTGCCTGATTAAACTTCCTGGAAAAGAATGCACAGGGTTGGAGACCAGGTCAGATGGGAGATTGCTGTGAAAGGACTACCCCCACACCATGCTCAGAGGCATCCACTTCAATGATGAATGGGTGATCTAGATCCGGCTGGGCCAAAATCGGTGCTGTGGAAAAAGCCCTCTTGAGAAGTGTAACAGACTTCACAGCCTCCTGTGACCAGGAATCAACCCTAGCCCACTTCTTGGTCAGATCAGTCAAGGGCTTGGCCACCACTGAAAAGTTCTTAATAAATGTCCGATAAAATTTTGCGAACCCCAAAAAGCGCTGTAACGTCCTTAAGTTGGCAGGACACACCCATTAGGTGATGGCCTTGGTCTTGTCCAAGTTCATCCAGATGGCTGATGGAGAAATGACATATCCAAGAAAAGCAATCTCCTCTACTCCGAAAAGGCATTTCTCCAACTTAGCAAACAAATGATGGGCTCAAAGGCGGGAAAGCACTGTACATAAATGCTTGACATGGCTCTCCCAATCAGAAGAAAATATCAGAATGTCATCCAAATATACAACTATGAAC
Source organism: Eleutherodactylus coqui (assembly GCF_035609145.1). Lineage (NCBI taxonomy): Eukaryota > Metazoa > Chordata > Amphibia > Anura > Eleutherodactylidae > Eleutherodactylus > Eleutherodactylus coqui. Next base: position 518,951,778 of record NC_089837.1, on the reverse strand, counting down.
GTGCCCAGAATGTCATAGAAAATGGTGTTTATAAAACCTTGAAAAATAGCTGGTGCGTTACATAACCCGAATGGCATGACTAGACATTTAAAATGCCCCAAAGGAGTATTAAACACCGTTTTCCCTTCGCTTCCCTCTTTGATACGGATGAGATTATAGGCTCCCTGAAGATCGAGCTTGGAGAACCAACGAGCTCCTACAACCTGGAGGTCAGGAATCAGGGGTAAAGAGTACCGATTCTTGATGGTTATCCTGTTCAAGGCTCTATAAGCAACACAGGGCCGAAGGCCACCATCCTTCTTCTACGTGAAAAATAACCCTGCCCCTACGCGTGATTCGGAGGGACGTATATGTCCCTTGGCGAGACTTTCTGCGATATACTCTTTCATCGCCTTGCATTCAGGGACAGTTATATTATATATTCCCCCTTTCGGGATCTTGCTCCTGGGAATAAGCTCAATCTTGCAATCCCATTCACTGTGCAGAGGTAACGTCTCAGAAAGTTGTTTCGTCACAAAAATATACAATACACGGAGGTAACCCCTTTACTTTACACTCAGTGGAATGCACATGGATTGAGACCAAATCCTCGCTGGAACCCAGCCCCCATTGCACTAATCCAGAGGTAGACCAATCAGAGGATTGTGAAGCAGGAAACAGGGTAACCCAAGGACTAAATCAACTGATAGGCTCTCCATCACCAGAAAAGAACACACCTCAGAATGAAGTGCCCATACAGAAAAAACAAATTCAGGAGTCCTCTTACTGATTAACCCCGCAGACAACGGAGTAGAATCAATACCTTAGAGCCTGATGGGAGGATTCACTGATAAAAGATATGCAGACATCGATTTGACAAATTCAAAATTAATGAAGTTCGCAGCAGCCCCTGAATCAATGAAAGCCCGACCTGAGAGGTGATGGGCATTATAAGAGATAGAGAATGACACAAACAATTTGGAACATTCCGGAAGTACCTGGGCTCCTAGGCGATCCCTCCGGACATCCCCTAGGAGTGGAAGTTTTTACGGAGGCTGTTTCTTGAGGCAGTTGGCGACCCGATGACCTGGACCTCCGCAATACAGGCATAATCGGTTCCTGAGCCGGAATTCCTGGCGTTCCCGTGGGAACATAGAGCCCACTTCCATTGACTCAACTTCGTGGGTAGCTGAGGTCCTGGATGGATTCTCAGACCGGTTCACGGGCAGTTCAGTCTGAGTCTTGCGTCGGGCCCTAAGATGGCGGTCGGCCTTTACCGCGATAGTCATGGCCTGCTCTAACGTCTCGGATTCCGGGTGCAACAACAACAAATCTTTTACGGACTCAGACAAACCAGTTAAAAACAAGTCTTTCAGAGCGTGGTCATTCCATCTTGATTCCACACAAAACTGGGAACAAAATTCTTCAGCGGAACGTCTGCCCTGTCGCAGACTCAATAGCTTACTCACCGCGTACCCAGCCCTATCTGGCTCGTCATAAATCTGCCCAAGGGCCGTAAAAAAGGCATCTACCAATTGGCGAGACCGCGAGTCGGGGGAGGTGGGGGGGGGGGGGACACGAGAATGCCCAGTTTTCAGGGTCGCCCCTCAACGCGAGATAACAATGCCTACCCTCTAGTATTCTGAACCCGACAAATAGGGACATGAATCAAAATACAACCTGCAGGCTTCCCGGAAAGAGAAAAACGTCCTACGGTCACCAGGAAAAATGTCAGGTAGAGAAATATTGGGTTCAGCCCCTGGGCTACAGCAGTTGTGACCACAGTGCTGGTTGCAGTCTGCTCCTGTTGCTGGAGCCAAGTGGACAGGTCTTGCACCACACCCGTCAAGACTTGCACTTGATTGGCCAGGGCAGCCACAGCCTCCATATCTGGGGTCAAGCAGAGTGGCAGCAGCAATATTGGCCAGTGTTTGTTAGGACTGGTAGGGGCAGATGGACAGGGGACCCCTACAACAGCCCTCTCCCGTGTCTCTACCTACTTGCACCCCTGGGCTAAGCCCCTGGGCAACAACTGGGCGACGGTCCTTGCGCTGCACTAGTGACCCCACAGGAGGAGGGACAGGGATACAGGCAGGTGAGCACTGCGTAGCTGACTGAAAGCAACCAAGGAGGCAAACTAGAGAATAGTCGTGAACAAAACAGGTCAAACCAGAAGACACGTGAGGAGTACAGGAGGGCAAAACAGAAGCAGAGTCAAATACAAGTCTGAAGTCAAAACACATAAAAGTCAGGTCAGAAGATGCGGGTGTAGGCAGATAAATCAAACCAAACACTGGCACCAGTGTCTGGGCTAGCCAGGTCTATATACAGAACTCCCTGCCAAGAGGGGCGGGACAAAGTAACATGACACCTGGAGGGGATCATAAAGCTGCCTCCTGACGGTGGCGCGCACCAGCCCGAGCAGCCAACCAGTGGACAGACGTGCCAGCAGACAAATGCGCCAGCGCACGACGCGCCGCCGGCCGCTGCGACCAACCTGCAGAGTGGGGGAACCACGAACAGAACTGCCAGAACGGGCCCCCGCAGCACCCAGACGAGCACGCCGCACCAACCAGACCCTGGTGCCCCCAATGGTAACCCCATATCTAACAGGATGAGACTTGAATGTAGCCAGGCCCACGCATGCTCGTTAATTTTAATAGGCTGATGGAGAAAGCTGAGTGCTTTGTACTCAGCTATTTCCATCAGCTCCGTTGAGCAGACTGGATCGGCAGCTGCGCATGGACAACCAGTGCTCCATTCAATTTGACATCACCATCAGACCTCCAGTGATCAAACTTATCACTTATCCTGTAAATGGGAGATAAAAGTCTATTGGGGTACAACCCCTCTAAATATATTCAGGGATCTAAGCTAAACCAGAAAATCCATGTACAGACAATTGTTTCAGAGTTCTTGCCCCTCATGAGGGTCAGTCCAGTTTCCCATGGTTGCGTGACAGACCATCAATGTTAATCCAGGGGGTACTGCTTCTCCTTATGGAGAGCACCACAAGAGTGTAGGCAGTCTAGTAGGCCCTTCAATGCTCATTTGCATAGATATTTCCAGAGAGCACTACATGGCCTCATGGGCATTCATTCATTCATTGCTGATCGTTTTCCCTTTTAGACAACCCAATGATTGGGAGAATGAACATTCAGGCAGACATTCATGTTTGATAGTCAGGTGCAGTAAAGGCCATTTGGCTTTGATCACATTTGTGTTTGAGTTTCTGATTGAAGCAGGAAAACGGAATTCCTGCAGAGAACAGATCCATCCAATGACGGAACAGAACCGTGCCAAGCAGATCCCATTAACTATAATGGGGCCATTTCCCCTAGCCGAAATACCACAATATTCTGCACTAATTCATAAGTAAACTGCAGAAAACAAGAAGCGCCAACCTATTTTGCCTGCTTTAGTGTGAAAACTGTAATAGTTCATAACCTTTTATGTGGATAGGCAAGTAAAATTAAAAAAAAGTTTTTTTTAAACAGTCAAACTTTTTTCAATAATATATTTATACTAAAAACCTAAATTAAATGTCATTAGATGAGAATACTTTCCCTTTAAGCACCTTCCTGATGTGATATAAGGAAATCTACTGTGCACCATAAGACCGTCCACTTTAGGACTTAGATATCGTCTTCAAAAACCAGATAAAAGTGGGAGGGGAAACTAGCAAATTCCCAATGACCAAATTTTGAAATAGGTAAATTTGGTTCAGAATCTGTGTGGCCCTTTAAAAACTAAATTGAACACCCATCCACTAGCTATTAAAAATACACTTTTCCTCTGCTCTCAAAAATATTTATCTCGGCTGTCCACGATGTCATCATTCATCATCTATCCAGCGCCATGTGATATATGAACCTGTACCATAAATCAGACATTCAAAATCCTGTAGAGAACAAGCTGAGGATCGTCGTGGAACATTTTATCTTCCGGATCTTCCACTGGGCATTTAAAAAAATTGATTTTTATTTGTCCTTGTCTTACTCTTCTCAGGCAGCCGAATTCTAAAGAATATTCTGGGAATCCGACTGATTAACCATACTGTTATATAAATTATAGAATTGGTTTTTCTAACTGGTGTTTGTGTAATGCAGAAACTTCATGACATAAGGCGTCACTTTAAGATCCTGGGCCGAGATACAAAATTTATAACAAACCCCCACCTGCTGCACCTAACATACACTCCTCAAAATTGAATTGCGACACCAAGAAAAAAAAAAAGTTGTAGAATTATGGAAATCACCGGATTGATAGACATGTTAGTGATATGTAAATGTTCTTAGAGGACAGTCTTGTAACTAGACTCCAGGGCCCTTTATTGGGTTCTTTGAGATGTTGGCTACTCCATGTCAACCCACTAATGCTTCATGTTGCTGTTTTTATCTTTGTAGCCTCCAGCTTTCCTTTTTTCTACTTCTAGCTTCTCCTCATCACTTTTGGATCATCTTGGACTTTTATTAATAAAGCAGTGGCATATGTATAAAGCAGATGCTCATTGCTACCATGGAGCCATATCACAAAAGAAAAGGTCTGGAATACGACATCACTTTCTTAGTAGACCGTGGTAATTAGAGCCTCCTAAGCAAGGCTAGCTCCATGTACATTCGGGCCCTTGGGTGACTGAGTCACACTTTTTCGCCACTCACTAGGCTTGCCAAGCATAGAACATATTTACCCAGTTAACCACAGGGTCCCTGAGGCCAAGAGGGGTTTGGAGTGTCTTGTCATCTGCTCACTTTATATCAAAAAAAAAAATAAAAGGATGGCGGGGGCATAGCTGTAGGGGTGGAGAGGTGGCAACTACATGCAAAATCTTGAACTTAAAGGAGATGTCCCGAGGCAGCAAGTGGGTCTATACACTTCTGTATGGCCATAATAATGCACTTTGTAATGTACATTGTGCATTAATTATGAGCCATACAGAAGTTATAAAAAGTTTTATACTTACCTGCTCCGTTGCTAGCGTCCTCGTCTCCATGGAGCCGACTAATTTTTGGCCTCCGATGGCCAAATTAGCCGCGCTTGCGCAGTCCGGGTCTTCAGCTTTCTTCTATGGAGCCGCTCGTGCCAGAGAGCGGCTCCGTGTAGCTCCGCCCCGTCACGTGCCGATTCCAGCCAATCAGGAGGCTGGAATCGGCAGTGGACCGCACAGAAGAGCTGCGGTCCACGAAGGTAGAAGATCCCGGCGGCCATCTTCAGCGGTAAGTATTGAAGTCACCGGACCGCCGGGATTCAGGTAAGCGCTGTGCGGGTGGTTTTTTTAACCCCTGCATCGGGGTTGTCTCGCGCCGAACGGGGGGGGGGGGTTAAAAAAAAAAAAACCCGTTTCGGCGCGGGACATCTCCTTTAAGGATGCCCAAAAGGACCCTCCGCCCCAGATATGAAGACCAGTAGTATATTTCACACACACACACGATTGTTTGGGACCCTGTTACAGATTTTGTATTGAAGCTTCAAGTTACAGCTCTGAGACATGGTGTCTTGATGAGCCAACTGCAAACCTTTCAGCAGTCTACTTCCCCTACCCATGTTTTGCACTGCACATATGGTCTGTCCACCCCCATATGTACTCGTCTTCATTTTCAGTCTTTGGAACCTAAATTCATTTGTATCTAAGAACCTGTTCACATCTAATTTTTATTCCATTCAGTGGTTCTGTAGGGTTTTACCACTATATTCCCTAAAATGGCACCCCTGGATGCCAACTATGACCACCATTTATGAGACCTGCTAAAATGGAGACCAATGTGTTTTAGTTTTGGCAGCTTTCTATTTATTTCCATCATTTTGAGCTGGAAAGTAGAACGTGGTAGGCCACATTATTCTTTTCAACTCCAAATGCAGGAAATTAATGGAATGCTGCCGAAACTGTGACCTACTGGTCTCTAATTCAACCGGCTTCATTAATGATAGCCAACAGTTCCTTTCAGGTTCTGTCTATGGATGTTGCTGTCAGGGATTTATATGTAAAAGCCCAACGGAACCCCTGGAGCTGTGAAGGAGCATCTATTGACTCAACCTCTTGTCCATGCCATCTTTTTAAAACTCCTTTATCTACCCATCAGATTCCACCGTGCCATGTGAGCTGTTGTGGATAGGAACTACTCTAGGGTGGCAACACACGGGCGTCTGCTGGGGAAGTTACATATCGCCTGACGGAGCATGAAAAGCGAAAAATGTTAAATCTTGTGCCCATGTTTAGCTAGAACCAATCCAGTTCAGGCATAGTGTGTCGACATTTCACAGAAGGTGCCCTAATCCTAGCAAGTCCATTGATTTATTGCATCCGTTTCAAATGCAAATTCTATGTAATAAGAAGTCATTAAATAATAGTTACAAAGTTTTTGCGCCAATTAAAAAAATGATCTCGAAAGTACACTATTTAAAATGACAAGTGAACGTTTCTGTCCCCATTATTAAATGAACATATGGACTGCTGGGCTGTTTCAATTTATATTTCCAGATGAACATGAATATGCATTGGGTAAGCAGCTGGCAAGCCAAGAGGCATCCTATTCTATTGTGTTTTGTCGTCTATATATCCTCTACCCTTATACTAGTTTTTGGATGCCTGGAACAAAGTTTTGCCAATCTACTGCACTGCGATTTGTACTTGTAATCCACAGCAGGATATGAGGATGCAATGCAGCAGCAATGACTTCTATAGTGGGGCCAACCAGAGCTGTGTTAGTGCTTCCACTGGCCCACCAGGGTCATGGATTATAATACCACTGGAATAGAAGGCATATGAGCAATATTACTGAGTTACCTGGACCAAGGCCAAACACATCATACAGTATGTGCAACCTTGCCAACTATACAGGATCCCAGTAGATAAATCCAGCCAACAAACACCTTACAAGCCAATTCCTTCTACAGTATGCATTAGGTTAAATGTAAAGAACTGAGGTCAAGGACCGATATTGCTCTTTCATGAGGACTGTTTGCTTTCTACATCCCCTGCTGAGATCGATCATTATTTCAGTAAGATTAACATGAGTTATAACACTAGGCCACCAGGGACTTGAGGCCTACTAAGCAAGGTCTACCCAGTGGTAAGGCAAGGTTTCACTCTAAATAGAGGACATCTTTTACATTAGACTTGCTGGAAATCTGGTAACTTTTGTACTAGTTCTCCAGGTAAATATTGTGTAAATATTGCTTCATATTGTGATTGCTTCTTTCCACCAAGACACCAGGGATTAGGTTACGTACCTTACACTAGCTTACCTGGTATATTTTAATTTTTTATGTTGGTAAGAATATTTTTTGTCATATCATATTTGAGTATTAGAGATGTTACTCTTGGTACCAAATAGAGGCTTAAAGAAAGAACTTATCAGTAGTACCAAGTCAATTGGGGTTCTCTCTGTCAAAATGCACATTAGCAGGAATACTGGAGTATTAGATGGCAGAATAGGTGTGTTTTACTGGGCACAGGTATTGTCAGCTTCAGGCCTCAGTCACACGGGCGCATCGGCGCCCGTGTAACTGCAGGAAGGACATGGACGTACCTGAAGACGGCCGTCTCTCTTCAGCGCCAGAGGAAAGAACATGTGACCGGCTTCATTGTCGGTCATGTGTTCTTTTAACTGTCCGTCTCCTAACTGTCAGTCACACGGGCGCATCGGCGCCGATGTGCGGGTGTCGATGCGCCCGTGTGACTGAGCCCTTAGGCTGCTGTATGTTCATAGCTGAGTTCGAGGTTCTGTTTGGGGCTTCAGGCACAGATCCATCTAAAACTCCCAGACAAAATAGCACAAAAAGTTGCGCTATTTCATATGGGAAAATAGCAGAGTGCAGGATGGAAAACCAGCGGACCTTATAGTCAATGCGATCTGGCCAGCACCATTTGGTTCCATTATAGAAAGGATCTGTTCACTGCAGGGATTCCATTTCTCTGCTCCCAGTGAAATGCAGATGTACGCAGTCTTACTGTCTTTGGACCGTGCAACAGATCCAACACTAAACACAGTAGGTTCAAAAATTCTAAGCCTTAGCAATAAATTGCAATAGTCTTCTATAGTTGGGCCAACCTGCACTGAGCAGGGGGTTGGACCTGATGACCATGGAGGGCCCTTCCAACTCTACCATTCTATGAAAACTATATTGGGTCGTGGAGTATAATTCCACTAAATTTAGCAGGACATGAGCAATATTAGCGATTCACATGGATGATGTATTAAATTCAGTAAACATGAGGTGTGACACTGGATCACTGTAAGGACTGGCAGTTCGCAGGTCCCTCGTGCCCTCACCGCTGGTCCTGTCACACGTGCTGCTGCTGTACGGCACAGGGGAGCCCCGGTCCTCGTCACCTCCCCTGGCCGCCGAGCTGCTCCTCGCTGCCGGGTTGCTAGGGACGTGGTGGGTGTTGCCCGGTGTCGCGTCCTCGCTATTATGGCAACCAGGCATGTGTCTCCTCTCCTGCCTCCTGCGGGTTCCCCGGTGCTGTTGGGTGCACTCAGCTGCTGTCAGGCTCCCCGCCCCAATCTGCTGCTGGGGCGGGAGCTCTGACAGCATTTAAACCTGCTGGTGTCTGCAGACCAGTGCCAGTGTTAGTTTGCTCTTCCTGCTACACCAGCGTACTTTGTGTTTTGACTCCTGATTCTGACTCTTTGCCTTTTGACCTGACGTTGCCTTTGCCTGACCCTCTTGTACCGCGTACCCTCTCGTTGACGACCCGAATTGTCTGACTCTCCTTGCTGTTTGTTCCAGTGTCTGTCCGTTTTGTTAGTCCCAGTGTCCCCCTTCCCGTCGCCCAGTTGTCGCCCTGGGGCTTAGCCCAGGTGGGCAAGTGGGTAGGGTCAGGGGTTGCGGGTATTTTCAGGGACTTCCAGTTTCCCGGACCCCGAGTCCTGACAACCATCAGGGACTTGAGAACTACCAAGCTAGAATGAACTGTGGATGAGACAAGGTTTCATAGTATACTTAAATGGATTTGATATTAGACTTACAACTTCTAATAATTGTTTAAAGGAGGCAAGTGTGACATGGAGCAATATTTCCACTAAGCCATCAGGGATTGAAACCCATCAATATTGGTAGGAGCAGCCAACCATTTCATCTGTATGGGGTCCTCCTGACTTTTCCCTGGCAGGTGTCTGGCAGCGGCCTACTCCTCTTTACTCATTCAGCCATATGTGTATGGTGGGGTCGAGGTGTGTGTGTGTATCACCAGCCTTATACAGGCTCACCACGACATTACTATCAGATGTATGTAAGATTAGAACTGATACCAGTGGTGGTTCTGGAAATAAGTATTAACCTTTTCCTATCAATGAGCATCCCATAAAAATGACAAGAACCAGGGGGCATAGAATAGTTAAAGGGGTTGTCCAAGTTATTTTATGTTAAAACTCCATTCTCCATGCTGGAACATAACTAACTGGCAATCACTCACCTCTCCCCACTGTGACCCATGTAGCTACTCCGGGTCTTCCCTCTGACGTCATGTTTACAGGCTGCCCCAAACTGTTTACGGGGCATCACAGGCTGCTGCAGCCAGTAACGTCCTATAAACAGGCGGGACTGCAGTCTGTAAGCAAACAAGGGAGCACAAGTCCGAGCAGCACCGTGGGACACAGCAGGAAGCGAACCGGGAGAGGTGAGTATATGCCAATTAGTTAGGTTACCACACTGGGAATGGGGCTTGGACATAAAATCACTCAGACAACCCCTTTAAAGGTTTAAAGCTATTTTTCATCATGTTATCATGTGTCCTTTTGCATGAATCAATTCTCGGCCCGATGTAATGAGCTCCAATCAACAAAACATAAGGCCCATTTAGACACAATGATTATCACTCAAAATTCACTCAAAAGCCGCCTTTTGAGCGATAATCGTTGCGTCTAAATGTGTGGCCATCGTTCACTGTTTGTTCATCGCTCATTTCTAGCCAGCTAGAAATGAGCGATGAGCCTTATCAGCGCCGCACACTGATATCTCAGCAGGCGGGGCGCTGATTATATTCTTTCAGCTGATATTTCACTGGCAGTTCTCAACGGGACACTAACTAAAAGCTTTGAGAACTATGCAGCTGTTTACATATTCAAAACAGCTGCATTGTTCTCTGAACTATCAGCTGTATCCCGCTCCGCCTGCATAACTCTTAAGTAGCTAATTAGCTACCTAGAGTTATGCGAAGTTGATCACTCAAACTGTCATTTGAGCGGTCATCGCTCCATGTAAATGGGCCTACGTTGATCGACGCTTATTTACATTCTTTTACAGGGGACAAGAATCACTGGTATGGCGATAAACAATTGTTACTACAGTCCTTTGTCCCTACAGAGTCGGCTGTACATCGTCCCAATAATATGGGATGATGCAGTCAACCAGCGAGTCTTTTTATGTTTGAACCATCAAGAAATGAAGAAGAAGAAATGGGTGATTCTTCGTGCCCAATAATCTGCCGTGTAAAGGGGCCATCATTAATGTTACTCATATACTACCGACACAACATACATTTACAATACCATCATTATCTTGATGTGCTGAATGCACTATTACAGGGGGGAGGATTCGGGAAAAAGTACCCTGAGGTTCCAGATTATCAGGTAATTCCCCAGTTTCGGTTCATAGGGCACTTTTTTGTGATAGGCCAGATTATCAGGAGTGCTAGACTATTGAGTGACAGATTGGGGGACTTTTACTATATATTAGCATAATTCCTCTGTATCCTAGAGGACAAGGCTATTGTTGATATTATTGACTATGAAGAGTTTTTCTGATTCCACTATCATTCAACCAACCAAAGAAAAAAAAACAGCAAATCTGTATGAGAGCCAAAAATGACGGCAAGATTTATGAGAAGTCAATAGTCAGAGTTGAGGAATATTGAGCTGTACATTTGCATCAATACATTTTCCATTCAGGTCTAGGAGGATGTCAAGCCAAGGAGAGTTTGATGGTGGGGATGAAGGATACAATGTATCGAATTGTGATGGCAAATAACTTTCTGACCTGTAATAGTAACACATCTACACTGAATAGTCCCGATTGACACTTACCTGTATGGAAATCAGAGTCGTGACTGTGGAGTGCAGCGTAAAATCACGTGACAAGTTTTCCGTGGATCATTTTTTGTGTGAATCCACATTAGATGGGAAAATCCAGCGATCGGAGCGACTTCCAATGAAGCCTGATCATCGGTGCTGGACTAGCCAAGGCCGGGATTTCACTGCATGTGATTTTCTCATGTAACGGTGTGGAGAGTATACAGAGAATGGCGCAATCAATTAAAAACATCCATGGATTGAAAAAGCTCTGTGCCAAAAGGGGTCAAAGGAGGATATCAGGAATTGTTCTGATGAACAGGCGCTGCACAATCAGCAGCTGCCAAATGATACTCTGGTGCTCAAAGTAACGCGTCCGAATGGACAATTTGTCCTTATTTATCCCAGATGGGCTATATCAGCAGATGAGCAGTTCTATCTCCATTGTGTCTAAGAGGAACAGAAAAGCGAGATTCCAAAATATTCCAAAGTGCAACAAATTGTATCACTGAGCAAAGCAAAACATCTGCTGGTCAGATGGATCCAGATTTCTGTTGCTGATGGGAGGTCAGAATTTGGCACAAGCAGCATGAATAGATGACCCCTTCCTGTCAGCTGGTCAGAACATGTCAGCACCTCCATCTAATCTGCCGTAACTACAAGAAGCCTCCTGTCCGCAGGGGCCGATATTAATTCATACCCATTTCATCACCCGGTGGAATCTACACCACAATGAATTGCTGCAGTTTTGAAGGCCAAAGGAAATCCAATGCACTACGAAATCCAACGTGCTCACACTAAATGGGGTCTCTAATAAGGTGGCCGTTCCGCGTCTATTGTACTCGATGAAGGTCTCTTTAAAATTTTGCGACACGATATCTCTAAGAAAATTGGTTGAAAGAATTTTCTGGAATGTAGAAAGAGATAAAAATGCAAATAAAAATTAAATCATTCCTTAATATCTTTATTTTATTGACTGACAGCCATTTCCGCACAGCCAATCAGAAGCAGTCTCGCTCTTTCTTTTCAATTTGGACATAATGAAGTGCAGTGGCGAGATCGCAGTGGTCAATCGAGGTCCATTCCTCTGAGGTTTCCATCCAGTTTGACATTACATGGTGGTGATTGGCCGCCCTGAACACACTGATGCCATCAGGACTGCGACCAGTAAGTGCGACCACCCCAGAATCAATACGGTTTTTAATCCTTGGATTCATATGGAATAACCCTATTTAACCATTTTAGGGAAACAACTTATTGACCATCCGCAGGATAGGGGATAACTTGCCGACCATTGGGGATCCGACCTCACAGATCCGCACCATTGCCTAGAACACGGCTCTTGAAGTGTGGGCAGTGGCGGTCGCACATGTGCATCCCAGGTCAATTCCTTTTAATGGTATCATCTAAAGGCCTCAATGGCCAGGAAAAAAGGGCTGGAGGAGCAAATAGTCATCAAGCCCATCAGTCCTAATGAGGGCTCATTAACCCCTTAGTGAACGGCCATACGCTGTTTTACAGAGGTCACTAATGGGCTTAAAACTTGGGCATAAATATTTTTAAGGTGGTGGCTTGACTGACTGTCAGAAACCTCAGATCCAGGCAGTTTAACCTTTTACATGCCATGATCAATAGCAACTGCAACATGTAAGCAAATAACATGGAAGGGAGCTCCTCTGTTACCGATCTGTACACCGCAATGCAGTCACAAGGTACCAATGGGTTACCATAGCAGTCGGAGGCCTGAAAAAGGCCTCCGTATTTGCCATGTAACTCAGCCTACTAGGCCCTGCCTCCCGCAGAGTCTAACAGGCTATTGTCATAGGCTTAGTAGAATGCACTACTTAAGTAATGCAGTGTATTATCCTAGCAATCGAATGATCACACCTCCAAGTCCACTTAAGGATATAAAAAAAAATAGTGTCAAAAAAAGTTCAGTAAGGTTTAATTTTTAAAAAAATTCTGTTAAAAAGTATGCATTTTTCCCCACAAAAAAAAAGCTTTCTGAAATGGATAACATGGAATACAAACATTTTTTTTAAAAGTGACATTTGTAACAACCCAAACAATGACAATATTTTGTTATTTATCTCGCTTGGTGAACACCATAAAAATAATTTTAAAAGCTAATTTGCCAGAATTGCAAAAGTCACATGTATCTCAAAATGGTACCAATGAAAACCACAACTCTTCTCTCCAAACACAAGCCCTCACAGACCTTCACTACTGGAAAAACAAAAATGATTTTTTTTTGTGCTGAAGTAGTAAAAAAATACTAAATGATAAACACTGTGAAAACAAAACTATTAATGAAATGTCAGGAGGGATTTTCCATATACAGACAGCTGTTTCAGGATTTTTGACCCTCAGTGTGCAGTAGGATCCTGGCTTGGCTAGTGAGAGGCCTATGATGTGAGCCAGGAATGGTATCCTCACTCCTTAAGGAGAGCACCAAGAAAGTGAGTGAGGAGACTTATGAGGCCATGCAAGCTCTTCTGGGAAATATTTGCAAAGAAGGAATAATACCTCTGCAGCACCACCTATTGGAAGGCAGCATTCTTGAAAATCCTACTGCACACTGATGAGGGGCAAAAACCCTGAAACAGCTGTCTGTGTATGGGTTCTGGAATAGTTTTCAACTCCTAATCATTGTTCTACAGACCTGTATAAAAGGTCGGACATTGATTCGCAGGAATGCTGCCATCCAATAAGTGGCACTGCAGGGGTAATATTTCTTCTTCCTTATTTGCATATATTTCCCAGAAGAGCTTTCACGGCCTTATAAGTGTTCTCAGTCACCTTCTAGATATTCTCCTTAACCCCTTAAGGACCAGGTTGTTTTGTACCTTAAGGACCAGACACTTTTTAGGGATTTTACCTATGTGGCGGTTTTACTGCTCCATTTTTTTTTTGTTTAGCTACCAAAATTATTTTGGCTGCATTTTTTTTTGTCCGTGACATATAGGACTATTTTTTAAAAAAATTTTTTCACTGACTTTTTTTCCGTTTTTTAGTTTTATTGGGGCTAAAATGGTAAAAATGATTTTTTTTTACATTTATAGTTTGTTTTCATTATTATTATATTTACACTAAAATAAAGCATGGGAATGGGTTCCTCTATTTGTTTCGGTCGTTTTGATATATAGTATGTATGGTTTTGGTTTACAGGGCGCATACAGCGACGGTTTTTGTTGGCGTCTGCTTTGTGTTATTCCCTTTCTTATGTATGTATTGTTGTTTTATTCTGTTGTTTTGTTTTACTTATTTATGTAATTGTGTTTTTTACTATCTATGTCCCCCATGACGTCATGTAAGACCTCTGGGGGACATTCATTTTTTTTTTCTTTATTTGACACTTTCCCACTGTAGCTGGGGCGTCCATAGAAGCCCTAGTTATAGGGGAAAGCAACCCCTGTGGTGACATTCGTCACCTGCAGAGCTGCCAGGCTCTAGTCTGACCCTCCAGCTCTGCAGCAGCAGGAAATCCCAGGAGGTCACATGACCCCCCAAGGCTCCCGTACTGAAAGTAAATGTTACTTTCACTTTCCCCATACAGTGTATATCGGGGAAGCAGAAGGCAGGAAGGGTTAAAAACCCCTCCTGCCTTCTGCTCCGGGTTATCAGCTGTCACTAACAGCTGATAACCCGTTCCTGCCTCTGACTGATTGCAGAGGCAGGAGACTAAGAGCACAGCCGTAATTTTACTATCAGCGGTGCTCAAAGCCCAGGACCAGCCGCCGTAAATTTACTGTGGCTAGCCCTAAACGGGTTAAAGGGGTTCTGTCACTAAAAAAAAAAAAAGACTCTACTTATCTATTCCTCCCCCATCGGTCTATTTACAAGATCTTCACCTCCCTTATCTTCTCCTGTGTCCTGCAGTCCATGTTGTCACTTCACCTCCACTTGCCTGATTCTGCTCCTTCCTGTGAGGTTAGGTACATTAGGTTGGCAGTCTGCGTTATGTCACAGCTCACAGGCCAGCAGGGGGACTACCTATCTTCTTCAGAGATTGCTCATGCGATCTGTCTCTGAAATAGATTACAATTCCTTCCTAGGCAGTGAAGCTACAGCACAGGGATGTGACTTTCACTGACCCAGCAGGAAGGAGTTTATGATAAGCAGCCTTCATAACAAGCTGAGCCCAGCCTGCAGTGAGCTGATCTGGGGCACTGGAGAAGCTCAACCAGGAAAAGATGTGATAAGGAGACAGACAGGGAAGGGATAGGTACGTTTAGATAATTTTTTTTTAATGACAAAACCCCTTTAAGGAGAAACAATACTCCTCCTGACCCATTGCAAAATGTGTAATGGTGGTTTTATGTAGAAACTGCAGGTCAACCAAATGTCTTACTATGCTGCACAAAAGGAACATTTCAATGGCCATTTCTGCATTACAAATGAAGCCGAGCTAATTTGATGATTTGGCGCAGTAATGGCAGCAGCTTTACATAGAACCGCGGGCATACAGTAGCTACTCAATTATCTTTAACAGTGCCAAATTCAGCTCTGCTACATCTATAAGTAGCTTCTATTCACTGTGACTTCCTCGCATCTATTTTCTGTGATAATAGGATTGTGTTCCTGTCTTACAAATACAGAGAGATTACCCCCAAACTTAATTAGAATCTCTTCCTTTTAGTGAGCTGTGAAACGCGTCCTGTTAATATCAGTCTCTGGAGAGGCCACTGACATTGTCTTTCAGTTACCTACTCAGCAATCAATTAATGAATTGATCAATGCGGCATGATATATGCAAGTTAATTAAGGCCCAAAGTGGTCAAACTTATTGTGCGGCGCTGGCATAACGAGCGGTAATGGAAAAACACTGGAACTTGTCCTCAAAGTAACTAATTATACGCGATTTCGGATATCAGATTTGACGTGAAAAGATTATTTTGTCACTTGCGAGAACGATTAGTGGAAAGGATTGTTTGTCTTCTGTTCAGAGGACGAAAAACGTCATAACATTCGCCTTCAATAGATTTTAGCTCAAGAACACTCAATATGATTATAATATATGAGCTCCCGGAGTTGTCGGAGCGCTTTGTTCTCCAGCACAGTGACGGCTGTAAGTTAGTTGTTATCCTGCGCCAAATCTTTTTTGGCGCTCCCCCATTGTAAGAAAATATATATATAAATTGCTGTAATAAGCAGTCTGCCTGTATTCTGCTTGGGCAGAAAGCAGCAGAATAACTACATACCCACACCAGAATAGCTCAGTGAATAAATACTGTACCAGAACCAAGCTGGTCAAGCTCTCACATGCACAGACTCTCACCTGGAGGGTTCTTTAAGATGTCCCTCTGGAAGTGGGGAGACAGGGGACTCCAGGGGTCTTACCAACCCTTCTAACTCCGGCTCATCACCCCTATCCTGCGGAGGGGTAAAGTCAGCTGGGTTTACGTCAGTCTCTTTTAAAGGGATTATCACCTTCCCCCATAAGTCCCAGAATACAGGGAAATCACGACCCAATATCACGCTGTGCATCAAGTCTTTGACAACACCTACATCGTAGGTTACAGTTCTCAAAGTTGCACTGCGCCATAGGATACACCTTGGTATCAGCATGTATACACACCACACCTATGCGCTTACCCGGTATGAAGGCTAGCATGAACCAAGGTGACCAGGCTACCCGAGTCCAGTAGAGCCTCCACAGAATGGTGGTTTATCCTTATGCGACACAGGTGAGGCTCAGTCTCTAGTCGCTGTGAGGCACCACAGGCAGGACCGGTGCCAAGCACCGTCACACTCCATAGGCTCATCTTTTGCCGAAAGTTTTTCCACGGTTTCTCTAGGCCCGGCCACAGTTGGAGCTCCGTCTTTCCACCAGGCCAGATGCTTTCGGAGGACACTTACCAGGTGCCGCGCCGTTGCCCTCAGCAGCCGGGATTGCTGCCCGCATCCGAAACACCAAATATAACACCGTGTCCTCCAGGGGAGGGGCGGCAGCGACACACAGAACGAGAAAGTGGAATAAAACTTGCCCCAGTTTTATTTTTTTTTTCCAGCACAGCAACACAGAAAAAGTCCTTCAAAGTAGCAGAGGCACCATGCAGGGTGCTCAAGTCCATACAAAACAAATGCAGGTTGCACCGTACAAGCTGTTCAGAGGCTTCCTCCTCAGGCAGTATGTCTCTCCTCAGGCAGTCAGGCTGTACAGCCACACAAAAGGTCCATATGACATAGTCCATTCAAATCTGCACCACGCAGGTTGCTCAGGTCCATCAGGCACGTGGTAATCCCACCTCGAGCTGTTAGACACTGACTCCTGGGAAGCGAAGCCTTTTATGCCCCAGTGACGAAGTCAGTGCCTGCAGCTGAGGTTCCTGAGAACCAGGCTGAAGTTGTGGACTGGATCTCCACCCTGTCCAGACCAAGAGCCTGGAGGGAGATATACTCCATCCACAACTTCACCCTTTAACTGCCTATAATATAGATATATTAAGTACAGTCACGTGACCGACAAGGAGATACATACCCCAGACACAAGACACTTGTGCTCCGCAGCACCCAGTAGAGGCCTAGCAGACCTAAGAGAGGACATGAGAGCAGCGTGTGCTCCACAGCACCCTGCAGAGGCCTAGCAGACATAAGAGAGGACATGAGAGCAGTGTGTGCTTCGCAGCACCCTGTAGAGGCCTAGCAGGCATAAGAGAGGACATGAGAGCAGTGTGTGCTCCGCAGCACCCAGCAGAGGCCTAGCAGACTTAGGCCGCCTGCAGACGACGGGTCGGATCTGGCTGCGAGCATTCTCGCAGCAGGACCCGACCTGAGCGTCTGCAGAGAGCAGCGTGACACTCACCTGCTCCCGCGGCTCCGGCTCTTTCATGTGCCGAGCGGAGCCGGCGGCCGGTGAGTGATGTTTTTTTGCATTGCTCTGTGAGACCTGCACAGAAATTGTTAACGCAATCCTATGGCAGCATCCAGGGGCGGAAATTCCTCGGGAAATCCCGCCGCGGAATTTCCGCCCGTCTGCAGGCGGCCATAAGAGAGGAAATGAGAGCAGTGTGCGCTCCACAGCACCCAGCAGAGGCATAGCAGACATAGGAGAGGACATGAGAGTGCTGTATGCTCCGCAGCACCTACCAAAGGCCTAGCAGACATAACAGAGGATACAAGAGTGCTATGTGCTGCGGAGCACCTAGTAGAGGCCTAGCAGACCTAAGAGAGGACATAAGAACAGTGTGTGCCCCACAGCACCCAGAAGAGGCCTAGTAGACATAAGAGAAGACACGAGGGCAGCATGTGCTCCACAGCACCCAGCAAGGGCCTAACAGTCATAAGAGAGGACATGAGAGCACATGTGCTCCACAGCACCCAGCAAGGGCCTAGCAGACATTAGAGAGGACATGAGAGCAGTGTGTGCTCCACAGCACCCAGCAAGGGCCTAACAGTCATAAGAGAGGACATGAGAGCAGTGTGTGCCCCACAGCACCCAGAAGAGGCCTAGCAGTCATAAGAGAAGAAACGAGAGCAGTGTGTGCTCCGCAGCATCCAGCAAGGGCCTAGCAGTCATAAGAGGACATGAGAGCAGCATGCGCTTCGCAGCACCCAGCAAGGGCCTAGCAGACATAAGAGAGGACATGAGAGCAGCATGTGCTCCGCAGCACCCAGCAGAGGCCTAGCAGACATAAGAAAGGACATGAGAACACTGTGTGCTCTGCAGCACCCAGAAGAGGCCTAGCAGACATAATAGAGGACATGACAGCGGTGTGTGCTCCACAGCACCCAGCAGAGGCCTAGTAGACATAATAGAGGACGTGAGAGCAGTGTGTGCTCTACAGCACCCAGCAGAGGCCTAGCAGACATAAGAGAGGACGTGAGAGCAGTGTTTGCTCCACAGCAACCAGCAGAGGCCTAGCAGACATAAGAGAGGACGTGAGAGCAGTGTGTGCTCCACAGCACCCAGCAGAGGCCTAGCAGACATAAGAGAGGACATGGGAGCAGTGTGTGCTCCACAGCACCCAGCAGAGGCCTAGTAGACATAAGAGAGGACATGAGAGCAGTGAGTGCTCCACAGCACCCAGTAGAGGCCTAGTAAACATGGGAGAGGACATGAGAGCAGTGTGTGCTCCGCAGCACCAATTAGAGGCCTAGCAGACATAAGAGAGAACATGAGGGCAGTGTGTGCTCCACAGCACCCAGAAGAGGCCTAGCAGACATAAGAGAGAACATGAGGGCAGTGTGTGCTCCACAGCACCCAGAAGAGGCCTAGCAGACATAAGCGTCTGGAATACTGTCCCCATGCTGAGTGAGCAGCTCACTAATAAAAGGCAATGGAAGGGCCCAGACGATGGGGCTGAAACTTGTGAGCCGAGAGGGACGAAAAAGACACAGACTGCATAGGAAGAGAAGGAAGCTCACTGTTACGGCACTCTGCCCCCCCAACCAGGTGGGGTGCCCTGAACTTCCCGCACCCACTGTCCCTGCCTACTTGCCTCGGCCCTGGCTAACCCCAGGCGGACAACTGGGCGGCGGTCCCTGCTCTGGCTAGGGACCTGGCGACTACCTAGATGGAACTTAACTAACGGGGGACAGAGTGCCGACAGAAGAGGCAGGTGGAATAGACCAACTGAACTTACAAGGCAGAGTAAGGCTGGAGATGGGCTCACAGGCAAACTGCAAGGACACTGACGAGCAACTAGAGCAGACTGAGACAGACCTGACTAGAGGCTAACAGAACCAACAAGAACAAGACTGGGCAATAGGTAACTAGAAGGCGCTGACAGGCAACTAGGGACTGGCTGAGGGTAACTGCAGACAGACTGACTAGATGCAAGCAGAACCAATAACTGGCAGTGAGCTCAAATCACTGCCAGTCTTTTAACCACAAGGCTCCGCCCAGGGGCGGAGAGTGGGAGGAGGCAACTCCACCCACTGCTGTATAAGGCCTCCTTCCCACGAACGGATTTACGCCGCGTAAATCCGCGGCAAAAATCCGCTGCGTTGCCCCCTGCTATTAGGTTCTATTGAACCTAATAGCACAATGCTCACGATGCGTAATTCCACCGCGGAATTACGCACCGTGAAAACTCCCGTCCTCACCCGCAGCATGCTCTATTTGCCGCGGGTGTACGCGCTGACGGCTTCCATTGCAGTCAATGGAAGCCGTCCGTTCACGCTATCTCCCGCTGCAACCAGCGGAAGATAGTGTGAAAAAACGCTTCCCCGCCTACCACAGCGCGTCATATGACGCGGCCGACGCGTCATATGACGCGGCCGGCGCGTCACGTGACACAGCCGGCCGCGTCATGTGACGTGGTGGGCGTGTCACATGACGCGACGGCGGTGGGCGGGGAAGCGTCTTCACGCTATCTTCCGCTGGTAAGTATGGGGTCTCAGGGGGGCGCCGTGACGGGCTTCACTGCGGAATATTACACGGCGGAGCCCGTCACGCACGTGGGAAGAAGGCCTAAGAAGGACGGAGGAGTGCGGGCGGCACCCTACGGGCAGACACGCCCACGCCACCGCCCACCGGCCGCCCCAAGCCGCTGGGAGAGCCCCGACACAGAGCACCAGGCAGCCGGAGCGACGCGCGCCGACCGCGGGACCCCGTGCCGCCCTGCATGGTAACACTCACTTTCCGCAGGTCCTGAACTATATGACGGCAAAATGTATCGAGGGCATCAAAAGCTCCATTACATAATCACCAGCCGCCCCTCTACCTGCTGCGCAGCACCCAGCTCTCTCACAGTTACTGCTCTTTACTTCTTCTTTCTAGAACCTTCCGAACACTTGACCTCCTGACAGCCAGTCAAAGCAGAGCCCATCGGAGGTGATGTCTAGGTGCGGTTTTTCAAACTGGCCACTAGAGGTCATTGCAACCTTTAAGGCAAGTCCCTTACAATGAGACATGATGCTCAGACAGTAGAGAACTCCTACGCAAAAGTAAAACTTTCACTAAAGTTTCACTTTAAGAAGATGACAGCGATAAAAACAGTAATGTTAGGAAATAGACAAGACGGAGTAGCGCAGCGTTCACGGGATAATTATCAGGTATATTCCTGCCACTTTTTCATTATCTTTTATTATCTCCAGGCACCAATTATAATATAACGCACTCGCTTTGCATTTAAAGATAGACCATTCAACATAATGATGCACGCCGTATCTGCACACACATAGTAATTTTACAGCACGGCGTTTTGTAAGTTCGAATCCCATATTTTACAGGACGCATCATTAGGTGGCGTACATGTAATCGCCGTGCCCTTCTGCGATCCTACTTACAATGAATTTTTAAAAAATACAACAAATGACTAAAGCGAAGGAACGATGGGAAGATATCCGACAGCTGCAGCATAATGCTCACGATGCGTCAGCCCTCGCTCTTCCCCGTTGCGATCTTGGTGTGCAAGTGCAAAAGTGTATGTTCCAGATGATATTTCATAGCCGAAGGAATAGCAGAAATTCCAGCTGTGAGGAAGTAATTAGCGCTTCTTGTAAGAGAAGATCTGGGAGCCACTGCTCGGCTTTTTTCTTTGTTTTTTCTTCCTTTTTTTATTGCTGGAGAATAAACATTTTCAACAGAAACACAAAGCCGCATTATTCGGAAAGGATCAGAGTCGCGGTGATTGACGATTACTGTATAACTCTACTGCCATCTAGTGGTGGAATGTGGAATAACAAAGAGGAAGTTAACGTTCCATCCAGGTCTTAAGGTTCTGTTAGGCTTCACCCAAGCGGATTCCAATTGCGAAAGCCGCGATCGCGTCAGCGCAGAGGATCCATTGAAAGACATGTACTTTTGTTTTTTTTTGCTCACACTCGCGGATACGAATCACGTACTCTGCGAGCGGAGAAAAGAAATCTCAGCATGCTCTATTTTTCTGCGGACTCCACATTAATGGAGGTTGTGTGACCCGCAGCCCATACGAAATTAAATTGCAGGAAATACAAATATTGGGAAAAAAATATGTACTGCACACGAGCGATGGGGAAGTCATACGCAATGCAGAAATCACAGGTACGTGGGATCACCGTCTGGCTTCACAGCTGGAATCCGCTGAGGGTTCCCACATGCGTAATCCAACCCGGATGTGTGAAGGTGGCCTTATAGTGACAGTGTAGGTTCCTCATAGGATCGGATACTTTGGATACACCCAGGGGCTCTTTCATACGGGTGTGGCTTTAGCGCAGGATAGGCATGCCAAAAAATTGTGGCTATACTGCACTAAAAATCGCATGAACAGACAATTTTTCACACTCAGAATACCCAAGCTTCAGGCACATGAAAATCACGCATTCACCAGAGCAGCGTATTGCTTAAAAAAAAGCGCAGCTACTCCAGGAGGAGAGGGAGATGAAGCCCCACGGGATTTCCCCATAGCAGGGAGATAGAGAGTGGGGCTACAGGGGATTAACCCATAGACCTGCTCTGTCTCTCCCTGCTATGGGTTACTCCCCAATAGCCCCACTCTCTCCCCAGCACCAGGTTCCCCAAGGAATTTCCCCATAGCAGGGAGAGAGAGGTGAAGGGAGTCCCCTACTGCCCCCCACTGCTGGGGAGTTGCTCAGCAGCGAAGCTGGAGGAATTCCACGCTGCTTACAGTGGGACATTTAAAACTTGCTGCCCAGAAGCACATAAAGGGCATCCCCGGGGAGATGAACAGAACCCTCAGGGCTTCCCCTCATCTCCACAAGAACTGGAGTCGCACACCACAGATAGGTCAGGTCCTATCTTGTCTCGCAGCACGGGCCTTAGGCCTCCTTCACACGGGTGACATGGCATCGCGGCGAGAAAATCTCAATGATATCGCATTGCTGGTCTGTGTGATATCGCTGCATCTTCTCGCGGAAATACCGCCATTTTGTAGTACTACAAAGTCGCATGTGGCTCTACAAAGTCGCACAACTTTGTAGCACCACATGCGAAGATTTTCGGGCGGCGAGGCGGCCTGGAAATATAAACCCTACCCTGAAAATAACAAAGTATACATCACCTTGGAAGTGCTGTTCGGGGCTCCGCTGCATTTTTCTCCCGGTCCCGGCTTTGGTCTTCTTCATCTCTTCTGGCCGGGAATTGAAAAATCCCCGCCTCCTAGAAAAGCTGGCTGTGATTGGCTAACACTTTGGCAATCAGAGGCAGCACTCAATGAACGGCTGTGATTGGTTCATCGAGCGCTGGCTGTGATGGGCTAAACGTCAGCCAATCAGAGGCAGCGCTTCCAAGAGGCAGGGATTTTTCAATCCCTAGCCACAAGAGATGAAGGAGAATAGTGTCAGAGACCAGGGCGAAGACACGGCCGGGCTGACAGCGCTTCTAAGGTGATGTACACAGTTTTTTTTGGTTTTTTTACTGCAGCTAGGGCTTAGGTTATGGCTTTGACCGTAGGATTTCCTACTGTCAAAGTTGCATGGCACCGCACAAAAAACGCATTTTCGTGCGATGCAACACAACAGAGAGGAAGGCTCCATAGGGAAACATGGGATACAAAACTTCATGAGTTGCGGGCATATCGCCGGACTCATCAGGTTTGTGTGTCGGGTTGTTGCATGCTACAAAGCATCGCACGCGCAAACACCACGCATTACATGTACAATACGCACCAAAATCGGACGTGCTACATTTTTTTTCACCCGTATGAGAGGCCCATGGAAATGAATGGGCTTGTAGCACGGCATTATAAGTGGGGCACATACTACCACGGTGCAACTCCTTTAACAGCGGGGGCTTATTCACAGCAGCGATATTCTCATGCGGGTTTTGTGCAATGTGATGCCCAAACTGACGCGAATATGAAATTCATTCACGAAAGTAATAATCTCCTTACCGCCTCACTGCACGTTTGAGCGCCCATCGGTCCTAGCAGCACCATGTTTGAGTAGGCGAGGCAGCTTACCAGGTGTTATCGGTCAGATGGGGGCCTTCGGTGTGCAATTGCGCACCAAAATAGAGCATGTCACGTTTTTTTGAAATATGTGCGGGAAAAAAAAAAAAAAACAATCACATGTGAAGGAACCCTTTGAAATCAATGGGTTCTATTTGCTGTAAATTCGGCAAGCAGATTTTGCGTTGTGGTTTTCAAACGCTATCTGCTCTACGTTAGTGCGTTTCAGCGATTTTTAACACACCTCGTCACCCATTGCAATGATAGGCTGCGCTAAAATTTGAAAACGCTGTTCAAAAATGCAGTAAAACGCTGCAATTACAGACGCCAGTATGAACAGCCTTTTAGTGACCAAATCTCACCATAAAGTGTCTTTTGATTCCTTCAAGGACCTTTCACGCGGGACGGAATAGACCGCACGGCACACTGCAAGCCGCGATACATTCTGCACCAATGTCTGTAGGCTACCTGAGGGTTTTGATGCAGAATTGAAAATAGCGTAAAACCTGCCTGCAATTCCGCATCAAAATCCGTAATTTGACCTGCAGGTTTTGGCGCGTCGTTCCACCCCGTGTGAAGGTCCCTCAATCTTCTAGATCATCATCGTTACTTCCAGCCTGCAACAAAGTATCAATCTATCAAGCACTAAGACATGTATTCGGGAGCGGTGAGATGATCTGCAGGTCCGTCCTTGGGAGCCGCCACTCATCTCTACTCGCTCTGTGATACAATATCCACCAGTCAGTCATAACATCAAAAGCCCTGACAGCTGAAGTGGAGAACATTGATAGCAGCGATGACACCTGTCGCGGATAGATCTGTAGTACGCAGCAAATCATCAGTCAGTTCTTGGAGTTGATGTGTCAGAAGCAAGAAAAATGGGCAAATCTAAGGATCTGAGCGATTTGGAGAAAAGCAAATTCTGATTACTAAATGAGAGGATCTCCAAAACAGCTGAGTCTTCCCGACACGTTGTGGTTAGTGCTTACCAAAAATGGTCCAAAGAAGCTCAGCCAGTGACATGGATGCCACCGGTGGGTGTATGGAGGGAAGGCTACCAGTCTGATCCTACAGAAGGACTGTAGGACAAACCACTAATAAAGACCCTGCTGGAGACAACAAGAAGGTGTTGGATCACACAAGGCATCACAATATTGGGTTGTGTAGCAGTCAGAGCTCCAATGTGACCACTTCTCAAAATTGCCTACAATGGGCACATGAGCATCAGAAATGGACCATAGAAGAAGGTGGTCTGGTCTGATGAATCACATTTTAAATCATATAAACAGCCAGGTGTGTCACTAATCTGAGGAAATGGGAAGATGGAACAATAACTCTGCAGCGCCGCCTATTGGAAGTCAGCATTCCTGCAAGTCAATGTCAGACTTTTTATACAAGCCTTATGACAGTGACCGGAAGTTGTGAACCAAAGCCAGAATAACCGTACACAGCCAGCTGTTTGGGGGTTGGGGGGTATTCCACCTCATCAGTGTGCAGCAGGTTTCTGGCTTGGCTAGTGAGAGGTCTACAGATGTGGGTCAGGAAGACTATCGTTTCTCCTTAGGGAGAGCATCTAGAAGGTGTGAGGTGACTTTTAAAGCCATCCATGCTCCTCTGGGAAATATGCAAATTGTAAGATGGAACAATATAACACTGCAGCGCCACCTACTGGAAGGCAGCATTCCTGCAAGTCAATGTCAGACTTTTTAAACAAGCCTTATGACAGTGACTGGGAATTGTGCGCCAAAGCCAGAATAACAGTGATTTCCCCTCATCAGTGCACAGCACAATTCCCAGTCATTGTTCAGAGAAGAGTTACCAAGACGGTGAGCGGTCTGCAAATCATGTCCTATGAGGAACGGTTAAAGGATCTGGGAATGTTTAACTTGCAGTAGAGAAGGCTGAGAGGAGACTTAATAGCTGTCTACAAATATCTGAAGGGCTGTCACAGTGCAGAGGAATCAGCCCTATTCTCATCTGCACAAGAAAAGACTAGAAGCAATGGGATGAAACTGAAAGGGAGGAGACACAGATTAGATATTAGACAGTGAGGGGGATCAATGAGTGGAACAGGTTGCCACAGGAGGTGCTGAGTTCTCCTTCAATGGAAGTGTTCAAACAAAGACTGGACAAATATCTGTCTGGGATGATTTAGTGACTCCTGCAGTGAGCAGGGGGTTGGACCCGATGACCCTGGAGGACCCGATGACCCCGGAGGACCCTTCCAACTCTACCATTCTAGGATTCTATGATTACTCAGTTTACTTTGTCCAATAAAAAGACATTCCAGCTCCAGGACCACCAGGGCCCATGACACATGCTACTCCCTCATTCTCTGCTCCCTATGACTCTTCCTGCCAGGAGCCCCAGGTAACACACTGGGGCCCATTTCCATCTGCATCTTTCTGCTTTCTGCTGCTGGCTGCTTCTGGTTCCAACTTGGACCAATGACAACAACTCAGGGAGCCTTTTTGTGCGTGTCCTGATCCTTCAGATTTTGCTTGATCCCCGGTTTAGTGTTCCTGACTTCTAGTAGTATTCTTACTGTATTATACTGTCCTGATATCTGTTTATGAACTTTTGCCACATCCCATTCTTCGCTCTTCCCTTGCACCTTCATATTTTTACCTGGTACCTTCCTTCCTCCATTGCCTGCATCACACATCAGCTCTATCCTCTCGTTACATCTCAGATCTTCTTGGTATCTCTGTCCGGGTACCACTGCCATTGACCTTTGACTATTCTGGCCTTCATGACTGTTACATCCCTGCCTGACTTCCACTAATTATTGACTAATCTGAGGGCCACAATCTGGGATCTGGCAATTAAAGTTTAATACTCCATGAGAGTGTAAGCTGATTGAGGATGCTAAATAGTGCTGCTGCACCACTGATGAGAAGTTGAGGAAGTGATGCCTCTCAGGACAATATGAACGGCAATATAGCTAGCACATCACCAGCATATTGGGGCAACCGAAGGAAGAGCCGGCTAAAAAGTGCCGGACAATGCCATCTTAGGCAGTGCACACACATGTCCATTGGATAACTTGCATTCCCCCAATGGGGATTTGGGCCAATGTGGTCTGCTGCACCAAGTAAGGGGCCTGATCGTTTTAGGAAGGGCTAGAGCGCATGTCTATGGACTAGGTATTGGGGTCTGGTGTGCTATGGGGGTCTGAATGATATCTCCGGCTGGAAACTAGAAAACCTGCTAGCAAGAGGAAGTGGGTCTCCCTTCCACCTGAAGCTGAAGGAGTAACACAGATATCCAGGAGGATTAGTTGATGGATGGACTCATCATGCCCATACACTTTTGCTGCGAGCATCATCCCCTCGGGACAGCTAGTAAAACAGAGCATCGCATAGAACTTTTAACCAGTGTAGGTCTGTGACAGTTCAGAGGTCAAGAATCGAATCATCAGCACAGTGCTCAGGGCTGTGGGTCTGAAACAGTGAGATCAAAGTAGGTCACCAACCAAACACTAGGAACTAGGTGATGCTGGAGTCAAAGGGATTTATCCTACCATCACCATGAGGATGACTGCACTCAGTGCCCTCCATAGGTTAGATGGCACCTTGTGCCCAATATTTTTGGGCGCTCCCCTACTTGATCATAAGACAAAAATATATACATATTGGCCTAATAGGCAGTCGTCCTGTATTTTGCTTGTGTATAAAGCAGCAAGATAGTAGCATGTCCACACCAGAACAGCTCAGTGAATAAATACAGCCACAGAACCAAGCTCAGTACATAAATACAGAATTAGAACAGCTTGGTATAGAAATACAGCACTAGAACCAAGCAAAGAACATAAATACATCTTGAACCAACCTTATATACAATGCCAGAACCAAGCCTATAACATTAATACAGTACCAGGACCATAACATAAACACAGCATAAACTAACCTCAGTACATAGATACAATACCAAAGCCAAAACGATTGTGTTAGGGGGTGTCAATGTGCAAACAGCGGCACCACAGAACATCAGAAGAGTGGGGCCAGAGCCAGGAAGAGGATGGTTCATATAACTCTGTAAGATGATGCCGTATGGACATAGATGATCTGGCCAGGCAGATTGAAGTGGGTTACCGCCCCAAGCCTACATCCGCCAGGTGCCCCTCCAACAAGCCAGTTGGTCAGCACCCTGTTTGACCTATGGTGCTAAGGCCAACCATGACTGCACTGTACGACCTGTATAACACGTATTGTGGCTCAGTAGCTGCAGAAGAACAGTCCCTTTAAGTTGTGTGTATATTTTAACCCTAGTGGCTATCAAGCCATGATTCCTTGTATTCCTGAGGCTTCCTGTGGAGAGATTCTTTAGTTTGGGTAAAAAAGTTTCAAGAAACTTGTGCCAAACTCATGTGTTTATTTCTCTCCTTGACTGTGAGCTGCCCCTTTGACTCCACGCCCAGGGGCAGCACTAGAGAAGCTTCATAACCAGAAGCCTAAGAAAGCTGGGTGACAATCCCTGTTGGAGATGTATCGGCCGTCACATTGGTTGTCACCAAGCTTTCCCAGAAACAGATATCACAGCTAAATAGAATAACACTTGATAGCAGAGGACGACTCAAGGACGTCAACGTGAGGTGTCTGACAAGACAATGCTCATGTCGTAGCACATTATATCTAAAGTTATACCAGACTTTGCTGAGATGCCAACATTTAAAACCCAAGACTTAATACCAGCGGTTTCTGAAACACTGAGAATTGCTGATTCGGCAAAACCGAGCGACTGATTCTAAATTAAAGCCCATCTTCTTTTTTTGGAAAGAGTAAAACAACTCCACAACTGATACATCTCCCTGCATGAAAACATTGATTTCCAAGTAAAATAATGAAGCGAGCCGAGCGCGGCTCCTGCTGACATTTAGCATTTCCCCAGGATGTGTCACTGATCGTCGCGTAATGCGTTTCATGGACATCAGCATAAAATTTACACATCTGTAGTCTGGAAATGCGTTAGCAGCAATATAACACGGTAATTGTTGCCTGTGACTCTGATTCATCTCGTACCTACAATGTCTGTGTTATTGAAAATGCTTCCTGTATCTTATTACCGCATTGGGATGAGACATAGAGAAGTCAGAACTTGGCTTTCCTTCCACCGGAGTCCTGCTGCCCTAGTCCTGCATCTAACTACTCGTCCAGGACCATGGCAGCATGGCGTGTTGGTGCCCTCCTGGAAACATGCCCTTGAGGGACAGGCACGCCACCCTGCCATGCGCTCACACCCATTTGTTTTTTGGAGATGAAGTTTGCAGATGTCCAAACCATTCACTCTAAGTGATTCCATGGTTTAACTTAGGATCGGCTTGTATGGAGCCAAGCGTTGTGCTACCAATTGGGGAACACGGTCAGGAGCAATGCAGTTGAACTTTAAAATGCAAATGCCAGTCTTGTCATAGAGAGGTGCACAGTACTTAATGGTTACAGTACCATTAACGTTTTCCATTCCAATTTGCATCCTGGTTTTCCTAGGGGGCTTACTCTTTTTCTGCCGTTATACAACGGCACTATCTGCTGGCTAAAGCCAGGACTGCATGAGGTGACACGCTGGATAGGCTCCGACAGCAGAGAGGCTGGCAATATACAGTAAGAGAACCCCGATGGTCGTCTTCTAACATCGGAGCCTTAAATCATAATGTCGTAAGACGTCAGACAGTGGATTGGAAAGGGTTAAGGACTACACTCTTTGCTGCTACTTACTAGCACCTGCTGCATCCGAGGAGCGGGCCCCAGCCTAGGAGACAGTGGGGATTGATGTAGGCCTTGTCACATTGGTACTACTGTCTCCCAATCGGAGGGTAACCAGGGATACGTCCAACGGGCTAGGGGCAGGCTATTAAAATGAAAGGGTAACCAAGGAACTGGTTTACCTTAGTCCTCTTTTCCTTTTGTCACGGGTGACGCCACCGTTCCTTCCTCTGAGCTCTCGGTGTTAGAAATAAGAGTCCACACACAGGGTGAAGTTTAAAGGCCAAATCAGGAATGGTCGGTGAAGCCGTTTACTGAGAGATAACTTGTAACACTTTCAAAGATACAGTTCACTTTTACATACAGTAGTGCAGAGGAACACGTGATGCTACAGGGAGGAAAACCGGGGGACAGAGTGACTTACCCAGGCCAAGTTATCTGTGGTTCTCTGGTCCTGGACATCTTCTCTTGAATACCCTTGACAACTCTCTACTGGTCCACTCTCAGGGAATTTGTAGACTTGCACTCCACACTGCTTGCGGCTCGTTACACTTTACACACTCCACTCAGGGAAGAAAAAAGGGGTTCACGGCTCTAATGGTCTATCCATTAAGCCTCCTCCATCACTTCTTGCACTCAGACAAAAGGTGTCTGTGTACAGGCCATTGTCAGTCCATTGCTCCTTTCTCTCCGCATACAAGACTCCAAAGCCATCACAGACAAAGACCAAAAGATCCACTCATGCACCTTGCATCCACATATATAAAACAAGGTCACATGACAAACAAATAGATACATTTCCAGACATGATCCAGAAGGTAGTCCATTCAGCACTGCAGCTATGCAATACACATCAAATTCACTCACATGGAACATATTGACTATACACATAAGCACAAGACTACATGGAGCATTCAGAACACATCTAGAAACTTCCAATCATAATTTCTGTACACTACACTGCTACATGCTTATGGACTGTTCCTCAGGCATGGACTGTCTCTCATGCTCTGGGGACATTTCACTCCTACGGAGCCCCTAGCCCTGATTCTTCTTCCAGTTTCTCTGTGACCAGTTGTAAGGAACCAAGATGTGTGCTACCAACTAGAGAACATGGTCAGGCGGAACAATGCAAACATTACTATGCAAATTTAGGTCTTCTCATAGAGAGGCTCTCAAAACTTATGGGCTACTTCCCATGGACGGATTTCTGACGCGTTTTACATGGCGGAAATCCACTGCATTATCCCGCAGCTATTAAGTTCTATTGAACCTAATAGCTCAATGTTCATGCTGCGGAATTCTGCAGTGTGAAAGAAACCGCGGCAACCTTTAATTGCCGCGGAAAAATGCAGAGCCTGCTTCCATTGTAGTCAAAGGAAGCTGTCCATCTTGCGATACTTCCACTGTAGCACAGCAGAAGTAACGTGTGATTACGCGTCACCGCCGGCGGTGGCATCGCCCACGGCCGGCGCGTTATGCACTGTACTGCGCATGCGCGCCAGCTCGCTAGACGGGAGTCGTGCGGTGGATCTGAGAGGTGAGCATGGGGTCTTTTGGGGGGCGCCGTGTCGGACTCCGTTGCGATATTCCACTGGTGGAGTCCGACACGGCTGTGGGCATGTGGCCTGAAGGTTACAGTAGACAGGAACAGTCTCTAAATGCACACTGTATACAGTGGTTGACTATTGTAATAATGGTGCCCCCTAAGCTCAATACCTGTAGGGGCTGCAGTGTCCTAACACTGCCTCAGCCTATTTATGGGTTGGTTTCCAGTACTCTGCTGTAGTTCACTTGTAGAGACTCCTCTTTCTACTCATCTTTTCATCAGTCCTCAACGGCAGTCCTCCACCGCTCTTTACTCACCGTGGTCCAAAGCATCGAGTCCATCACAGAACTTTTCTTACAATGCCCACTCGCTGTTGTGAAAATTCAGCCTCAGTCATACTATCCTTCATGCCACGTGGTGCTCCTTACACCAGCGCAGCCTCAATAGCTCAAACCTTCCTTAGTATCTGCACCATAGAAAAGTAATGGCCAACAGTTCTTGGTGCCAAGGGCATCTGCTCTAATGAACCCCCGTGCGTCCCACCCATGAGAACATGTGAGCGCGGCATCCTCACAGACTCAGGATATAGTTACTGCCACACTTTTGTTTAATTAGCACAAATAGTACTTATTACTTTGGGCACACAAAGGCAGATTAGGACTATGGGGGGTATAAAGGGGTATTATTACTGTGTGGAGGCAATAAAAGGAGCAACTATTACTGAGTGGCACAAAGTGGGTATTATTACTGTGCAGGGGCACAAACAAGGGTAGTGTTACTGTGAAGTACAAAGCAGGCATTATTACTTTATGTCGGACACAAAGGTGGCAATTATCACTTTGTGGAGCCCAAAGGGGGTACTATTATTTGTTAAGGCACGAAAGAGGGCACTATTACTGTTAAGTACATAAGAGTCATTTTTCTAATGTGGTGAGCTCCAGTGATAGAACTAAAAGCTATGGACAATCAATGAGAGAGATATGGCGTGGGAAGAGCCAAGGCTGAAATTTTGTACCAGGGTCCATGAGCCTTTAGCTGCGTATCTAGATACTGTGTTTCCCTGAAAATAAGACACTGTCTTATATTAATTTTTGCCCCCAAAAAGGCACAGTGTCCTATTTTCAGGGAGGAGTGGGGGCTCATACCCACCTGGCCTGCGGCATCTGAGTCCCTCACGCTGGTCTCCGGAGCTGTGGCAGGCTTCCATGACCTCTGCAGTGACATATCACTCTCTTTCTGGTGACAGGGCTTTGAATACCCCGCCTCCAGCAAGCAAGTGCTGTGAGTGGATCACGAGCACTGCTGTCTCAATCAATCAGAGCTGGCGTTCGATGAACCAATCACAGACATCCAGTGATGTCATTCACTGAATGGCTGTGAATGATCGAGCGATGGCTCTATCTGGCTGGCTCGATCCAATCACATTACTCGCTTGCTGGAGGCGGGTATTCAAAGCCCTATCACCAGAGAGAGAGTCATATGTCAGCGCAGAGGACATGGAAGCCTGCCGCAGCGCGAGGGACTCAGATACCATGGGCTAGCAGAGTATTGTTGTTTTTTTCGTGTAGTATAGCATGGGCTTATTTTCAGAGGAGGGCTTATATTTCAAGCCTTTCCAAAAATTGCGGTAGGGCTTATTTTCAGGAAAACACAGGATAGAGATGGAATAGAATAGAATAGAGAGATTGATATCCCTCCATCCATTCACTACTCTTCTTACTATGATATGAAGCTTGAAAAAAGTTTCCGAAGTTGCACAAAATATTTTACAAATGAGAGGCACCACAGAAGCGGAGTGCGAGGGATGCAGTCGTGGGGAGGCAGTCATTTCATCTCTTTACATTCAGAGCATGGTAATGGTCACCATCTGCCTCTGTAAATGTCACCTGCCAAAAGTTGAAAATGCAAACAATAGCAAAATTACTATAATACTTTGACAGCGGTTGGCACAGGCCTTGTGGTGCCGATACGTACCAATTAACCCAGGCTATTAGCATGCTGTGGAGCCTTAACTGGCGCTTAATATAGAATATCCCCATGTAAAACTCTTCATTCTCAGACATGTCATTGTGTAACCCTGTAGAACGTTCTAATCATGGGGGCAGGAGATGTTCTCAGCCGAGGAATGGAACAGAATATCTAAGCCCCGCGCAAACATCCAGTGCTAGAAAGAGAATACAATATTGGGCGAAGGGGTGGGGGTAGGGGGGGTTAGGTAGACTGACTGGGTGGACATGTGTCTTTTGTCTAACATACTATGTTACCAGAAGTGAGATCCACCATTCACATCCGGCTGTCCTGAGTAGTAAAGGTTTACTGTAATTTCCAAGTGCCCATGACACTTCTTAAAAAATGCCTGTTAACCCCTTATTGACCAACAATACACCTTATTACGGTGGTCACTACAGGCCTTTATTCCGATGGATATGCCTTTTTTTGGCACATCGGAATATGGCTGGCACTGATCTCCTGTGACGGTAGGAGCGGGTGCCCAGCTATCTGATGACTGCCTGGCTGCAGCCCCAATGGCTGGAAGCACAGAAAACTCCAATACCAGTTGTTTTACTCTTTACATGCTGTCTTAATGCACCCATAAGCATATAAAATGCTGACAGAGGGGCTTGCGGGAGGGCAGTGGGCAGCCATGACACCAGTGGCTGGATCTGGGATCTACCAGGGCCCATGAGGCCCAACCATGAGGCAGGGTCTAATAGGCCAATAGAATACACTGCATTGCTGAAGTGTTACAGTGTATTATAAGAATGATCAAAGCTGATGTAAGTCAAGTTGTTTAGTGGGACAAAAGAAAAAAAAAGTGTAAAAAAAAAAAGGTGAAAAAATGTTAAAAAATAACTAAAGTCAAAACTCTACCTTTCCCCCTTTGCTATGTAGAAAAAATACAAAAAAAAATTCACAAATTTGGCATCACCAGGTTCATAATGACCGAAGTCAAAAACTTAGCACATTATTTAATCCACAAGATGAACACTCTGAAAAAAATATATTAAAAATAGCTAATTTTGTATATTTCACCTCATAAAAGATGGAATAGAAAGTGATCAAAAAGTCCTAAGAATCATCAAATACTGCCATTACAAAATATGACTCGTCCAGCAAAACAATCCTCTCACACGGCACGTTGATGGTAAAAACAAGTGTTAGGGGGTCTTTAAATGCGGCCAGACAAAAAATACATCTTTTTATAAAAAGGTAAAGTTGGTATCCATGTAATCATACGGCCCGCAGAATGACTTTAACATATTATTTATACCGCGCAGTGAATGCCGCAGGACACAACAGAACGCCATAATTGAGGATTTTGTTAATCTTAACTGTAGATAAAAAAATGAATAAAAAGTTATCAAAATGTTATATGTTCCTAAAAATGGAATCAATGAAAACTAGAGCTTATCCTGCAAAAGCACCAGGCCACATAAAGCTCCATCGATGGAAAACTAAAAACATTACGGCTCTTAGAGTGCGGCAATACACAAGCAAATGTTTTTAGTGTACAAAAATAGCAAAATATTTTTAAAAACTGTATAAACTTGGTAGCGCCGGAATAGTCTGACTCAGAGAATAATGTTATTTAGTCTACATGCTGTAAAAATGAAATCCAAAAACTAATGGCGGAATTTCTTTCCGCCTTCCCTCCTCAAAAAAAAAAAATATATATATATGTATATAAGTTGTACCAGAGGCGTAAATTAAAGCTCCTGGGCCCCAATGCAAAACCTGTAACAGGGCCCCCAACTATATTGCTTTATTCATAGTACTGGGCTTCCTATATGGAGAAGAGAGGCCTTATGGGCCCCCTAAGGCTCCTGGGCCCGGGTTCAACCGCATCCCCCATAGTTACACGAGTGAGTTGTACATTATCTGTACCTAAAAATGATGCCATTAATGTATTGTGGGAAAACATTTTTAAAAGGCTGGTCATTAAGAGGTTAAAATGCAGTATACTGCAATACTATAGTAGTGCAGTATACTGTATAAATAATCAGGCAATTGCAAGTTCATGTTCCTAATGGGCACTAAAGAAAAATAGTTAAAAAAAAGGGTAAGAAAAATTAAAAACTTTTAAACTTTTCCAAAAATAAAAAAATGTTAATTGTTTACCTAACACCCCCCCCCCCCCCGCAACACACACACTTTTCTCAGTCGTTGCATCAAAAAAAATCAAAAAAATACAATAACCCTTAATAACCCTGAATGGTGAATGCCACAGAAAAACACACAATGCCAGAATTGCCCAATTTTGGTCACCCTGTTCCAAGAAAAAAAAAAGTTATGAAAAACTCATATGTACCCCAAAATGATACTAATAAAATCTACAGGTCACTATGCAAAAGATCGCATAGGCCCATTGACGGAAAAATGTATTTTTCTATTTCATCTCTTCTAGTAATTTGTAAGCGTTCCCATTTTGCGTATTTCATGGATATTTATGCACGCCCGTTGATTTCAATGGGCTTCTGTACGTAATGCGCACCCAGATAGGACATGTTGCCTTTATTTTCATGCAACCGCATATTGATAGAAAAGATACGTTCATGTGAACGAACCTATTAAAATGAATGGGTTCTATTCACTGCGTGTTACGTGCGCACAAATTGCACACATAAGGGCAGAAGCACAGAGGCGTATGCGTAACTACGCTCGCTGTTACGGACAATAGTTGCGTAGGAACCAGGGTTTTTTTCAGGCCGTTCTAACTCCACATCATAGTGTTCAAGTTTTATAAACACAGTGGGAGTAGAGGTCCTACGCTATCTTTCTCGCACGCAGTATGAACGGAGAATACCGTTAATGAAAACAAAAACATTGAAATCACTGGTTTCGTTTCTTCTCGTTATGCAGCTGTGATCACGGCTGCATGGCGGGACTAAATCACGCCCATGTGAAGAAGCCCTAATGCATGGTGCAAATATACTCGTGTGAACGAGCCGTGGGGTTGATATTGAGCCATGTTGTTTTTGAAACAGTGAAATAACAAAACTGTCCACTAGAGGGCACTCTATCCCTGTTTGACGGAACATTATACTAATCTGGCACTAAGAACAGACAGACATTTGTTTACATTCTGTACGTTTCTAGACTTTGTGTATGTTTTATTGTAAAGCTTTGCAGTTCAGCAGGGGAGCGGGGTGGGATCGGGGGTTTCTGACATTGTTTTTCTGCGGAGGGTCTGGAGGAGCGCAGCAGCAATGCTCATTTCTCAGTTTGTGAGATTGCGGCTTCAGCTTTTGATAAGGTAACCAGACATCCCAATTTAGGCAGGACAGTGCCGTTTTCCCCAGGGTCCACAAGCGGGACAGCCTTTTGTCCCGCTTTCGGGACATGGGGGTCACCTTGAAGGTGATTACCAGCTGGGATGCCGCGGCTCCCCGGCTGGTAATCACTCAGTGGCGCTGCTGCGGGATGTACACACTGATGACAGTATGTGCACCCCGGATCCTCCTCCCCTGACCTCTCCTCGTAGGTTACACAGAAGGACAGGAGAAGGGAGGAGGCGTCCAGGTGCACACACTTCCGCACAGGTACTTTGAAGACAAGGAGGAGGTAAGTATATTAGTGTCGGGGGGCTACCATGGGGGTCACTATTACAACTGAAATCAATAAAGGGACACTATTACTACTTAGGCCACTGTGGGGGACAATATTACTACTGAGGCCACATTGGGGGTCACTATTACTACTGAGACCAATATAGGGGACTCTATTACTACTGAGACCGCTGTGGGGGTTACTATTACTAGTGAGACCAATATAGGAGACACTATAACTACTGAGGCCACTATAGGGGACACTATTGCTACTGAGGCCACTGTGGGGGTCACTATTACTACTGGGGGTGATATAGGTGACACTATTACTACTGAGACCACTGTGGGGGTCACTATTACTAGTGAGACCAATATAGGGGACACTTTTACTACTGAGACCACTGTGGGGGTCACTTACTACTGAGACCACTGTGGAGGTCACTATTACTACTGAGACCAATATAGGGGACACTATTTCTACTGAGACCACTGTGGGGGTCAATAATACTAGTGAGACCAATATAGGGGACACTGTTACTACTGAGAACCACTATGGGGGTCACTATTACTAGTGAAACTA
This sequence comes from Eleutherodactylus coqui, assembly GCF_035609145.1. Classification (NCBI taxonomy): domain Eukaryota; kingdom Metazoa; phylum Chordata; class Amphibia; order Anura; family Eleutherodactylidae; genus Eleutherodactylus; species Eleutherodactylus coqui. The sequence goes on along the minus strand of NC_089837.1, from coordinate 518,914,577 downwards.
ATTTAGGGGACACTTACTACTGAGGTCACTGTGGGGGTTACTGTTACTAGTGAGACCAATATAGGGGACACTATTACTACTGGGACCACTATGGGGGTCACTATTACTAATGAGACCAATATTGGGGATACTATTACTACTGAGGCCACATTGGCGGTCACTATTACTACTGTACCAATATAGGGGACACTATTACCACTGAGACCACTGTGGGGTTACTATTACTAGTGAGACAAATATAGGGGACACTATTACAACTGAGACCACTGTGGGGGTCACTATTACTAGTGAGACCAATATAGGGGACACTATTACTACTGAGACCACTGTGGGGTTCACTATTACTACTGAGACCAATATAGGGGACCCTATTACTACTGAGGCCAATATAGGGGACACTATTACTACTGAGACCACTATGGGGTTCACTATTACTAGTGAGACCAATATAGGGGACACTATTACTACTGAGACCAATATAGGAGACACTATTACTACTGGGACCACTATGGGGGGTCACTATTACTAATGAGACCAATATTGGGGATACTATTACTACTGAGGCCACATTGGCGGTCACTATTACTACTGAGACCAATATAGGGGAAACTATTACTACTGAAACCACTGTGGTGTTACTCTTACTAGTGAGACCAATATAGGGTACACTATTACAACTAAAACCACTGTGGGGGTCACTATTACTAGTGAGACCAATATAGGGTTCACTATTACTACTGAGACCAATATAGGGGACCCTATTACTACTGAGACCAATATAGGCGACACTATTACTACTGAGACCACTATGGGGTTCACTACTACTAGTGAGACCAACATAGGGGACAGTATGACTACTGAGGCCACTGTGGGGATCACTATTACTACTGAGACCAATGTGGGGGGTCACTATTATCAGTGAGACAAATATAGGGGACACTATTACTACTAAGACCACTGTGGGGGGGGGTCACTTGTACTAGTGTCACCAATATAGGGGACACTATTACTACTGAGACCAATATAGGAGACACTATTACTAGTGAGACCACTATGGGGGTCACTATTATTACTGGGGGTGATATAGGGGACACTATTACTACTGAGGCCACTGTGGGGATCGCTATTACTAGTGAGACCAATATAGGGGACACTTTTACTACTAAGACCACTGTGGGGGTCACTATTACTAGTGAGACCAATATAGGGGACACTATTACTACTGAGATCACAGTGGGGTTCACTATTACTACTGAGACCAATATAGGGGACCCTATTACTACTGAGACCAATATAGGCGACACTATTACTACTGAGACCACTATGGGGTTCACTATTACTAGTGAGACCAACATAGGGGACAGTATGACTACTGAAGCCACTGTGGGGATCACTATTACTACTGAGACCAATGTGGGGGTCACTATTATCAGTGAGACAAATATAAGGGACACTATTACTACTAAGACCACTGTGGGGGGGGTCACTTGTACTAGTGTCACCAATATAGGGGACACTATTACTACTGAGACCAATATAGGAGACACTATTACTACTGAGACCACTATGGGGGTCACTATTACTACTGGGGGTGATATAGGGGACACTATTACTACTGAGGCCACTGTGGGGGTCGCTATTACTACTGAATCCAATATAGGGGACACTATTATTACTGGGTTTTTTATATAGGGAACACTATTACTTCTGAGGCTACTGTGGGGGTCACTATTACTACTGAGGCTAGTGTGGGGGTCACTATTACTACTGAGACCAATATAGGGCACACTATTACTACTGAGGCCACTGTGGGGGTCACTATTACTACTGGAGCCATTGTGGGGGTCACTATTACTACTGAAGCCACTGTGGGGGTCACTATTACTACTGAGGCTACTGTGGGGGTCGCTATTACTACTGAGACCAATATAGGGGACACTATTACTACTGAGGCCACTGTGGGGGTCACTATCACTACCAGGGCCAATGTAGGGGACACTATAACTACTGGGGCCACTGTGGGGTTACTATTACTACTTGGGTTGATATAGGGGACACTATTACTACTGAGATCACTCTGCACATGGCAGCATACCTCATACGGATTTGGGGTAGGTTTACAGGAGGCAGAAATACTGCAGAATGTCTGCAGGGGTAATTTCCATGGCAAATTACACAGCCTTTCTGCATCTTAGTCAGGTGCGGCGGTGCTTGTCAGGTGATGCTGGTCAGGTGAGGCCTTTACATGCTGCTGGGAACTGGAATCCGGTGAGTGCTGATAGCGGGAAGGCTATGGAGGAGGTGAGGGGGAGCGCCGCATAGTATTTTCAGTCAAAATCCACTCCAATGGTGCAGAATTTGCTCCCTGACTTTTTGAAACGGCCCTGCTACTTTTTATAACAGCGGAGGTAAAATCATCCATGGTGATAAGCTCCGCCCCTGACCACACCCCTATGTCTCGCTTTTTTACCCTGGGAAAATCTGATCACCTTAGCTTTTAAGAATGAGATGGAAAAGGCAGGGCAAGGGTGACCATCAATGTAGACATTGTAGTCCATCATCAGCATGGGCCTTCCACGCACTTTGTTGCACTGTTATCATGACAGGTTTGAGGACTATTTAGAAATGTCAACTGAGGCCTTTGAGGCTTTGTTGGGGCCAGCTGTGTTGGGGTGGGGCAAACTGGAAAATCTCCAAGGGGGCCCCCATGCAATCTAAGGCACTGACTGGACTTGCCAGTGTGCAAGTGTACAGACAGGTGTTAGCACCCTCCCTGATCAGTAGCATAGCAATAGGAGTTGCAATTGTGCAACCCATAAGCTAGGAGGACTAAAGGATCCACCTCACCACTACCATGAACTTACAAATGACAGATAATGTGCTACCTTCTGTCATGTCCGTGCGGCACAAGAGCACCACACTCAGCACAGGCGCAGGGTGACATTCACTCTGAACACAGGTATCATAAATGAAGCAATGCAGACCAGTGAGCACCACTCCAGGAAGATGGAAAGAACCTGACCCTACTAAACAAGCAGGTGGAGAGCCCCTGCCTGCAAGCAGAGTTATTGTCCTGATAAGGACAGCCCTGCTGTCTTCTTCTGAGTCTTGACTATACCTATAGGAACCCCTGGAGAGATGGACTGACATGGCAAAGCAAACAATAAAGGTAACCAAAAACAACAGAAGGGATACAGCAGCACTTATCTGAACTGGAAGCTTTTTCACCCAGGCTAGAGGATCGCCAACACCAACCCCTCCTCTAGAGAACTGAATAAGCAGCAAGCAGGAAAGGGAGGTGTATGAATATAAAACTCTCCACACCTGCTAATAGGAAGAGTATTACAGAAAGGGAAATATAAAAGCAAACAGTCACTGAAAACGGCCATATTCTTACTGACATAGGAGGGCAAACATGTGCACCAAACTCAGCATGCAGGCAACCATATGCCAAATGAGGGAGCCAATTACACCTGTGGAGGACACCCATGAGGTATTAGATGGATTTTGGCCAAAATACTTGCGCTCACAAGCCAATCGTCAAGGCTCCTCGCGTTTTGTGAGTCCGTACACTAATATAAATGTATCACAGAAAGGGAAATATAAAAACAATCACTGGAAACGGCTATATATTTACTGACACAGGAGGGCAAACATGTGCACCAACCTCAGCATGCAGGCAGCCATACTGCCAAATGAGGGAGCCAATTACACCTGTGGAGGACACCGATGAGAGCAGTATTTGGCATTTGGCTGCCTACATGCTGAGGTTGGTGCACATGTTTGCCCTCCTGTGTCAGTAAGTATGTGGCTGATAGGAAGAGCAACTAGAGAACCAACCCCCCAGCCCTCTCCCAGGTATGACTACATGCAACAATGCATATTACCAGCATACTGTTTTTGAACAAAACACACTATATAATGACCAATATTCTCAATAATACCACCACACCATGCACACTACCAGTACAATTATATAGTGAGTACTATTATCAGAACATAGGGGGAGGAGGGGGTATGGAAGGGTGCGTTCACACGTTGCTGATTTGCAGATCTCACCTCTTCAACTTGCATTCCCTAAAATCTCTGCAACAAAATCTGCAACAAATCAGCAACGTGTGAACAAACCCGAAGGGAGGAAAGAGCAGCTTGATGAACTGAAATGAAAACATAAAGGGTTGTTATATCAGAGCCCCTATTAGAATGCGTCGTTCAGCACATACAGTAGCGGCACTTCTAGCAAACATCTGAATTTAAATGAGGGAACCAGCCAGGCATTTCCAATTAAAACTGTTTGACTGTATATAAACTTTTTAACACCCATTCAAATTTAATGATGAAATGTTTTGGGTTGTAAGTTGTAACCCCAAGCTGTAACCCTTTAACTGCTGGAAAGGTGACATGCTCATCGCACAGTAGTAAAGACTATTTGGCATTTAAGGATCTCTTCACATGGGGTGACTGTGGGGTGCATCTGGGCAAGAAAAATGAAAAAAGCACATACAGAATGGGACGATTTGGGCTAAGCAGCAGCACATGTGAAAGAGGCTTGGGTATACTAATAGATCATAGACTGAACATGAGTCAAGAGTGTGATGCAGTAGCAAAAAAAAGGCAAACACAATTTTGTTATGTATTAATAGAAGCATATAGTCTAGATCACGTGAGGTCATTATCCTCCTCTACTCTTCCTTAGTCAGACCTCATCTGGAATACTGTGTCCAGTTCTGGGGACCCCGATTTAAAAAAGAAATCAACAAACTGGAGGAAGTTCAGAGAAGAGTTACCAAGATGGTGAGCGGTCTGCAAATCATGTCCTATGGGGAACGGTTAAAGGATCTGGGAATGTTTAGCTTGCAAAAAAGAAGGCTGAGAGGAGACTTAATAGCGGTCTACAAACATCTGAAGGGCTGTCACAGTGCAGAGGGATCAGCCCTATTCTCATTTTCACAAGGAAAGACTAGAAGCAATGGGATGAAACTGAAAGGGAGGACACACAGATTAGATATAAGACAGTGATGGTGATCAATGAGTGGAACAGGTTGCCATGAGAAGTGCTGAGTTCTCCTTCAATGGAAGTCATCAGAGGCTGGACTGTGGACAGACATCTGTCTGAAATGAATTAGTGAATCCTTAACTGAGCAGGGGGTTGGACCGGATGACCCTAAAGATCCCTTCCAACTCTACCATTCTATGATTTTTCTTGCGTGCATATTTTATACAAGTTGTGTGAGCAGCAACATGGCCGCCTATGGCAGATTGGTACAGCATATTACATGTGCAAGACCCATGCACAGAATGCGCTGTACCAACACGCTTGTGTGAGCCAGGCCTTAAGGTTATTCAGTTTATACATTCCATAGCCACTGAGCCCTGTAGCAAGTATAGCACATATAGCAGGGCTGTGAGGGGACACATTACAGACTGAGCCCACTGAGGTACTTTCAAGAGACTGAGAGACTGAGGTACTTTTCCTGTGAGAAGAAACCCCCCCTTATGGGTTGTGGTGAGTGCTGCTGAGTACTACATTTGTACTTTCAAGAGACAACAGCTCAGGGGCCTTCTGCAGTTACACAAGAAGGTGTCGCGGCTTGGTGGTCGGTTGCGACAGCGTCGTAGCATGATGGCCGCAACGCAGGGTCAGACCTGTTATCCTGTTGCTATGCAGGACAAGGGTTAATGCACACTGTGCAGAGATCGCTTGTTGCTATCTCTCTGTATTACTGTATTTTCTCCTGTCTCAAATAAAATAGAGAAAAATAAGCTTTAATTTCACTGTCTGAAATTATTATCTATCTGTATTTCTTTCTGTTCTTGTTATCTATCCTCCCTTTTCTCTAATACAAGTTCTTATCTATACTCCCTTTTTTTCTTCCCTTCTGGGAAAGTATCCTTGAATACTTTTTACTTTTATAAACTGATCATAATATGTTGATGTACTGTCCTGGGAAACCAGGTGTCTTTGAAAAGAAGTATTATTAATTGTTCATCCAGATGTCCAGCGACCTCGGACATGCGCAGTGATTAAATCTTACGCAAGCAATTTTTTTCTATAACTTTTGTAACTCTGCTGAATGAACCACTTCTTCTTTGGCTAACCGCATACCCGTGTGGTCATCCATCTGAGTCGTCAATGAGTACTCATATCTAAGACTAATTCGGAAGCAGACAGCATCAGCTGAACGGTCTGTCTAGACCCCCCTAACATTACTTGGCGTCCAACGTGGGGCAGAAGCTAACTCCTTACCTGCAGCCGATACCTGACTACCCTACCTGCCGACCAGCCGGACCAGAGGCCATGGGACCCCAAATCTACAAAACACTGGTGTAAGGTAAGCCCTTGACTTGCCACTCCAGCTCTGGGCTCCCCTGACTTCAGTCCCGTGTTGACAGGAGGTGAGTCGCTGCATGTTTATAGGACGCTTCTGCCTGTTATTTATGGTGTTCTTAGTAACCGTGCTAGACGGAAGAACCCTTGTGTGTATATTACCATGCTGTCTGCTGTAGAAATTTTTCCGGACTAATAATGTTAGCTGTAATTTGTAATAAGATTACTAAAAGCCGCCCAGCCAGGCAAGCCTTGGTCCTTCCCCTATCCCCGTAAGAAGTAAAGATATTGCAAATAGAATTCCTGCCAATACTTGGCAGAAGGGCCATAGAATTCCTGCCAGTTGCGGACGTGGCAGAAGGGACTGAAAAGTCCATAAGTATCCTGCCAGTTGCGGACTTGGCAGAAGGGACAATAGTGGTAAATCAAGAGGTAAGTCCATAGTCGGAATGGGGTCCGACCACTCTAAGACTTTCCTGACACCCATTGAAATAATAAGATTGGGGGAAGGGAAGGACATTTGTAGGCAAGCCTATAAAGTATATAAACAGATAGGACTTAAAAAGGCGGGAACCTTTAACTATGAGTTCTGGCAACAGTACGAGAAAAAGCACATGAAGGATATCAGAGACGCCGGTCTAGAAAAAGGAATAGAGGCCATAATAAGATATAGCGAAAACGTAAATGTAGAACCATGGGATTGCGCAGCGAGGGATGACGGCATACTTGTGTACTCACCCCCGGTGCCAAAGCCGGCTAGAATGTACCCGGTCCTACCAACCACGGACAGGTCCGACATTCTTCCTGACATTCTTCAGAGTTGTACCGCCACAGTTCCACCAAAGAAGTCTCAAAAAGGGAAACCTTACTAGGATTGTCCCAGGTGCGGACAACAAACCCTTTACGAAGACAAACGGCTTTAACTATGTGTAGACGGGAAAAGAATGAAACCATTGAATTTTATTTTGGTAGGCTGGAAACGAAGGCTAGGGACACGTTCATGCAAGTCATTGGCCCATCATTGGCAGATAAAGTAAAAGCATGTACCCCCAACTGGCGACAAGCCAAGCCCAGGGACTTGTATAAAAAGGCAGTAGGGTTCGCTAAGGATGAGAAGCGCCCTGCAGTAGCGGTTAAATACTATAGCAACCAGGAGGGGAAGGTGCAGCTCCAGGACAGACCCAACAGAGGAACACGCAAGTGTTATAATTGCGGCAAGGTAGGCCACCTGGCCAAGAATTGCCATTATCCCAAAAGATCCCGTGACCAGGAGACGGATCAGGGCGCCAATCCCAACGACAATGACGCGCCGCGTCGCCCGAATCCGTCCCAATGAAGTCCCGGCAATCTCGCCCCAGTATCCCTATTGTGGAAGCAAAGGACAGAGGCATTCAGATCTTTGAGCCTGCTTCCATAGGAGGTGGGGAAGTGTCTTTCCTTATAGACACTGGAGCTACAAAATCCTGTCTCAGTTCACGAGTAATACGAGATCTTAATATCCCTGTTTCCACAAATAACCATTATTGTTTGTCTTGTATGTCTTGATGTTATGTAATCTAATCTTTGCTGTACGTCTTAGTCTCCTTCATAAAAGTGTAAGAAAGTTATACCCCACTCACATCTGTGGGGGCTTTTAAGAATACAAAGGTTAAAAATGCGGAAAAATGCTGCGCTGTTAGAAGCGCTTAGCATGTTGTCTTTTCTATGTGTTTAACTATTCCCTGCCATCTGTGTTTCATAGTCTGTGCAGAGAAATATACCTCTTGTTATTACTAGAGATGAGCGAGCACCAAAATGCTCGGGTGCTCGTTACTCGGGACGAATTTATCGCGATGCTCGAGGGTTCGTTTCGAGTAACGAACCCTATTGAAGTCAATGGGCGACCGGAGCATTTTTGTATTTCGCCGATGCTCGCTAAGGTTTTCATGTGTGAAAATCTAGGCAATTCAAGAAAGTGATGGGACCGACACAGAAATGGATAGGGCAGGCGAGGGGCTACATGTTGGGCTGCATCTCAAGTTCACAGGTCCCACTATTAAGCCACAATACCGGCAAGAGTGGCCCCCCCCCCCCCCCCCTCCCAACAACTTTTACTTCTGAAAAGCCCTCATTAGCATGGCATACCTTAGCTAAGCACCACACTAGCTACAACAAAGCACAATCACTGCCTGCATGACACTCCACTGCCACTTCTCCTGGGTTACATGCTGCCCAACCCCCCTCCCCCCTGCACGACACAGTGTCCACAGCGCACACCAAACTGTCCCTGCGCAGCCTTCAGCTGCCCTCATGCCACACCACCCTCATGTCTATTTATAAGTGCGTCTGCCATGAGGAGGAACTGCAGGCACACACTGCAGAGGGTTGGCACGGTTAGGCAGCGACCCTCTTTAAAAGTGGTGGGGCGATAGCCCACAATGCTGTACAGAAGCAATGAGAAATCCAATCCTGTGCCACCTCCATCAGGAGCTGCACACGTGGGCATAGCAATGGGGAACCTATGTGCCACACACTATTCATTCTGTCAAGGTGTCTGTATGCCCCAGTCAGACTGGTAATATGTACCTTAACAGTAACCGCGTTGGTGGTAATGTGGTGGTGACTGCGGACCTAGTAGCGCGGTTGTATTTTGTTGGTTTTTGGAATGTGGCCAGGATTAAGTGGGCCGTGGCGGTGGATGTTTTTGAGGCACTACGTGTCCTCTCCACGTGTCCGTGGTTATATGCACCTTAACAGTAACCGCGTTGGTGGTAATGTGGTGGTGACTGCGGACCTAGTAGCACGGTTGTATTTTGTTGGTTTTCGGAATGTGGCCAGGATTAAGTGGGCCGTGGCAGGGGGATGGTGGGGGGGCTCTCTTGTTGTGTCGGTAAAGGTGAAATTCTTGGACTGCCACCAGACGAACCAATGCAAAGGCATTTGCCAAGAATGTTTTCATTGTTGGAGGAGGAGGGGGATGTTTTTGAGGCACTACGTGTCCTCTCCACGTGTCCGTGGTTATATGCACCTTAACAGTAACCGCGTTGGTGGGAAATGGCCTCGCCGCCATCATGTCTTTGGGAAGCCTCTGTTTCCACACCCCAGAGACATACCATTAGCAGCGGTATAGGCAGAGCCCAGAATTCCTAACATTTCAGCCGTAGCATTAGGACAGGCCCCACTAACATATCACTAGCAGCATTATAGGGGGAGCACAGTATTAGTTCCATTTCAGTAATAGTAGCACTCAAGACAGGCCCCAGTAACAATTCCGAAGCAGCAGTATAGGAGGAGCATAGTCTAAGTTCCATTTAAGTAATAGTAGCAGCCTACACAGGCCCCAGGAACAATTCCGAAGCAGCAGTATAGTGGGAGCGCAGTCTTAGTTCCATTTCAGTAGCTGCAGTATAGCCAAGGCCCAAGTTACATTTATGTAGCTAAAGTGTAGGCCAACCCCACACACCTTTCTGTACCATGAGTGCAGGCGAAGAACATAGAAATTGCTATGATTACACTGTAGGTGAGGGCCCAAAAAAATTGGTGTACCAACAGTACTAATGTACCTCAGTAAAAATTGGCCATGCCCAACCAAGATGGCAGGTGAAACCCATTAATCGCTTTGGTTAATGTGGCTTAAGTGGTAACTAGGCCTGGAGGCAGCCCAGTTTAACGAAAAATTGGTTCAAGTTAAAGTTCCAACGCTTTTAAGAGCATTGAAACGTATAAAAATTTTTTAGAAAAATGATATGAGTGAGCCTTGTGGCCCTAAGAAAAATTCCCGTTCAGCGTGATTACGTGAGGTTTCAGGAGGAGGAGCAGGAGGAGGAGGAGGAATATTATACACAGATTGATGTAGCAGAAATGTCCCCGTTTTGGATGGTGAGACAGAACTATGCTTCCATCCGCGAGTGCAGCCTACGTATTGCTTAGGTATCGCTGCTGTCCGCTGGTGGAGAAGAGAAGTCTGGGGAAATCCAGGCTTTGTTCATCTTGATGAGTGTTAGCCTGTCGGCACTGTCGGTTGACAGGCGGGTACGCTTATCTGTGATGATTCCCCCAGCCGCACTAAACACCCTCTCCGACAAGACGCTAGCCGCTGGACAAGCAAGCACCTCCAGGGCATACAGCGCTAGTTCAGGCCACGTGTCCAGCTTCGACACCCAGTAGTTGTAGGTGGCAGAGGCGTCACGGAGGACGGTCGTGCGATCGGCTACGTACTCCCTCACCATCCTTTTACAGTGCTCCCGCCGACTCAGCCTTGACTGGGGAGCGGTGACACAGTCTTGCTGGGGAGCCATAAAGCTGTCCAGGCCGTAAAGACTGTTGCACTGCCTGGGCTGTACATGCTGCTCGATCTCCGCACCTCCCCTGCTACCTGGCCCTCGGAACTGCGCCTTCTGCCACTAGCGCTGTCGGATGGGAATTTTACCATCAGCTTGTCCGCCAGGGTCCTGTGGTATAGAAACACTCTCGAACCCCTTTCCTCTTCGGGAATGAGAGTGGGAAGGTTCTCCTTATAGCGTGGGTCGAGCAGTGTGTACACCCAGTAATCCGTAGTGGCCAGAATGCGTGTAACGCGAGGGTCACGAGAAAGGCATCCTAACATGAAGTCAGCCATGTGTGCCAGGGTACCTGTACGCAACACATGGCTGTCCGCACTAGGAAGATGACTTTCAGGATCCTCCTCCTCCTCAGGCCATACACGCTGAAATGATGACAGGCAAGCAGCATGGGTACCGTCAGCAGTGGGCCAAGCTGTCTCTTCCCCCTCCTCCTCATCCTCCTCATGCTCCTCCTCCTCCTCCTGAACGCGCTGAGATATAGACAGGAGGGTGCTCTGACTATCCAGCGACATACTGTCTTCCCCCGGCTCTGTTTCCGAGCGCAAAGCGGCTGCCTTTATGGTTTGCAGGGAACTTCTCAAGATGCATAGCAGAGGAATGGTGACGCTAATGATTGCAGCATCGCCGCTCACCACCTGGGTAGACTGCTCAAAGTTTCGAAGGACCTGGCAGATGTCTGCCAACCAGGCCCACTCTTCTGAAAAGAATTGAGGAGGCTGACTCCCACTGCGCCGCCCATGTTGGAGTTGGTATTCCACTATAGCTCTACGCTGCTCATAGAGCCTAGCCAACATGTGGAGCGTAGAGTTCCACCGTGTGGGCACGTCGCACAGCAGTCGGTGCACTGGCAGATTAAACCGATGTTGCAGGGTGCGCAGGGTGGCAGCGTCCGTGTGGGACTTGCGGAAATGTGCGCAGAGCCGGCGCACCTTTACGAGCAGGTCTGACAAGCGTGGGTAGCTTTTCAGAAAGCGCTGAACCACCAAATTAAAGACGTGGGCCAGGCATGGCACGTGCGTGAGGCTGCTGAGCTGCAGAGCCGCCACCAGGTTACGGCCGTTGTCACACACGACCATGCCCGGTTGGAGGCTCAGCGGCGCAAGCCAACGGTCGGTCTGCTCTGTCAGACCCTGCAGCAGTTCGTGGGCCGTGTGCCTCCTATCTCCTAAGCTGAGTAGTTTCAGCACGGCCTGCTGACGCTTGCCCACCGCTGTGCTGCCACGCCGCGCGACACCGACTGCTGGCGACGTCCTGCTGCTGCTGACACATCTAGATTGCGAGACAGAGGTTGAGGAGGAGGAGGAGGGTGCTTTAGTGGAGGAAGCATACACCGCCGAACATACCACCACCGAGCTGGGGCCCGCAATTCTGGGGGTGGGTAGGACGTGAGCGGTCCCAGGCTCTGACTCTGTCCCAGCCTCCACTAAATTCACCCAATGTGCTGTCAGGGAGATGTAGTGGCCCTGCCCGCCTGTGCTTGTCCACGTGTCCGTAGTTAAGTGGACCTTGCCACTAACCGCATTGGTGAGGGCGCGTACAATGTTGCAGGAGACGTGGTCGTGCAGGGCTGGGACGGCACATCGGGAAAAGTAGTGGCGACTGGGAACTGAGTAGCGCAGGGCCGCCGCCGCCATCATAGCTTTGAAAGCCTCCGTTTCCACAACCCTATACGGCAGCATCTCAAGGCTGATAAATTTGGCTATGTGGACGGTTAACGATTGAGCGTGCGGGTGCGTGGCGGCGTACTTGCGCTCCAACACTTGCGCTAGCGACGGCTGGACTGTGCGGTGCGAGACATTGGTGGATGGGGCCGAGGACAGCGGAGGTGAGGGTGTGGGTGCAGGCCAGGAGACGGTAGTGCCTGTGTCCTGAGAGGGGGGTTGGATCTCAGTGGCAGGTTGGGGCACAGGGGGAGAGGCAGCGGTGCAAACCGGAGGCGGTGAACGGCCTTCGTCCCACCTTGTGGGGTGCTTGGCCATCATATGTCTGCGCATGCTGGTGGTGGTGAGGCTGTTGGTGGTGGCTCCCCGGCTGATCTTGACGCGACAAAGGTTGCACACCACTGTTCGTCGGTCGTCAGGCGTCTCTGTGAAAAACTGCCAGACCTTAGAGCACCTCGGCCTCTGTAGGGTGGCATGGCGAGAGGGTGCGCTTTGGGAAACAGTTGGTGGATTATTTGGTCTGGCCCTGCCTCCACCCCTGGCCACCGCACTGCCTCTTGCAACCTGCCCTGCTGCTGCCCTTGCCTGCCCCTCTGAAGACCTGTCCTGAGTAGGCGTTGCACACCAGGTGGGGTCAGTCACCTCATCGTCCTGCTGCTCTTCCTCCGAATCCTCTGTGCGCTCCTCCCTCGGACTTACTGCCCTTACTACTACCTCACTGCAAGACAACTGTGTCTCATCGTCATCGTCTTCCTCACCCACTGAAAGGTCTTGAGACAGTTGCCGGAAGTCCCCAGCCTCATCCCCCGGACCCCGGGAACTTTCCAATGGTTGTGCATCAGTGACGATAAACTCCTCTGGTGGGAGAGGAACCACTGCTGCCCAATCTGAGCAGGGGCCCGAGAACAGTTCCTGGGAGTCTTCCCGCTCCTGAGCATGTGTCATTGTAGTGGAGTGAGGAGGCTGGGAGGAAGGAGGAGCAGCAGACAGAGGATTCGGATTTGCAGCACTGGACGGCGCAGAACTCTGGGTGGATGATAGTTTGCTCGAAGCACTTTCTGCCATCCACGACAGGACCTGCTCACACTGCTCATTTTCTAATAAAGGTCTCCCGCGTGGACCCATTAATTGGGCGATGAATGTGGGGACGCCAGAAACGTGCCTCTCTCCTAATCGCGCAGCAGTCGGCTGCGACACACCTGGATCAGGAGCTCGGCCTGTGCCCACACCCTCACTTGGGCCTACGCGTCCTCGGCCGCGTCCACGTCCTCTAGGCCTACCCCTACCCCTCAGCATGCTGTATTACCAGTGATTTCCAAGCCAGGAAAGAAATTGGCGCAAGCCTGCAGCCAAAATAGAATTTTTTCCCTTGTTTTTCAAAGGACAAGCCACACTGCATGTATTCAATGAATACTACTAAGTTTAATAACTGTGTTGTGGCCCTGCAAATGTGTCACAGAACTGCAGTGATGCAAAGTTATTCGCTACAGCAGATCAGGGATTTCCCATGCAGGAAAAAAATTGGCGCAAGCCTGCAGCCAAAATAGAATTTTTTCCCTTGTTTTTCAAAGGACAAGCCACACTGCGTGTATTCAATGAATACTACTAAGTTTAATAACTGTGTTGTGGCCCTGCAAATGTGTCAGAGAACTGCAGTGATGCAAAGTTATTCGCTACAGCAGATCAGGGATTTCCCATGCAGGAAAAAAATTGGCGCAAGCCTGCAGCCAAAATAGAATTTTTTCCCTTGTTTTTCAAAGGACAAGCCACACTGCGTGTATTCAATGAATACTACTAAGTTTAATAACTGTGTTGTGGCCCTGCAAATGTGTCACAGAACTGCAGTGATGCAAAGTTATTCGCTACAGCAGATCAGGGATTTCCCATGCAGGAAAAAAATTGGCGCAAGCCTGCAGTAAAACGTAGCTGGCTGCGTCTGATTTTTTTTAACGTTCTGCACGCAGCACACACGTACCCAGAGCCCTGAGGACTGTCAGAGGCAGGCGAAATAGAATTTTTTCCCTTGTTTTTCAAAGGAAAAGCCACACTGCGTCTATTCAATGCATAATGTATGTCTTCTGGCCCTGCCTACACAATTCTATCCCTGTAGTATTAATGCCGGATGCAATGGTCTGCACAGCCGGTTTTGAGAAAAAAAAAAAAAATGCAACACTGCTAACAGCAGCCTGGACAGTACTGCACACGGATAGATGTGGCCCTAGAAAGGACCGTTGGGGTTCTTGAAGCCTACACTCACTGCTAACACTCTCCCTGCCTAACCACCACTTCTGTCCCTATTGCAGGGCGCAATGCTCTGCAGATCCAATTTTGAAAAAAAAAAAAAATACAGTGCTAACACAGTACTGCACACTATTAGATGTGGCCCTGAGAAGGACCGTTGGGGTTCTTGAAGCCTACACTAACTCCTAACGCTCTCCCTACAGCAGCTCCAGCACGATAGCACTTTCCCTCAGCTAACTCACAAGGCATCTGAGCCGAGCCGCGGGAGGGGCCGATTTTTATACTCGGGTGACATCAGATCTCCCCAGCCACTCACAGCAGGGGGGTGGTATAGGGCTTGAACGTCACAGGGGGAAGTTGTAATGCCTTCCCTGTCTTTCAATTGGCCAGAAAAGCGCGCTAACGTCTCAGAGAGGAAACTGAAAGTAACCAGAACACCGCGTGGTACTCGTTACGAGTACCAAGCATCCCGAACACCCTAATATTCGCACGAATATCAAGCTCGGACGAGTACGTTCGCTCATCTCTAGTTATTACTAATGATTAATGTTGTTTAAAGTCTGAATGTTCTGGACGCTTTCTAAAATCTTAGTTATTGTTCTGTTTCATAGAGAGATAAAATTCAGGGTCATAGAAGAAAGACAAACGTTGATGAAATAAGAAACTTGTAATGAATTACGTGAATTATACGGTTTTAAAAATAGAAAACACATAGGGATTTTAAGGTATATTTTTGCTTTTTGGGTAAATGTCAGTTCTGTGATTGGTTGGACGTCTGTATCACTGCTAAATGCTGTTAGTACTGTACTGTCTCTGAGAAAATTTGTTCTGTAGGGGAAATACGCAAACGGCCAGTATCGAAGGGGTAGAGCTAGATGATGTAAAAGTACATAATGTTTCATCCCTCTCTTCTCCGAAAGGAGGGGTGAGAAGCTTGGGCAGTTAGGAAAAGTTTTTTTGTTTTTTTTTTCTCAAATTTGATGAGACATTGCAGGCAGGATCAGATTAATAATGAATTTGCTTAAAGAATATAATATTCCAATGTGGATAGATGTTTGTGGATTATTCCGCCTTGTTGTAATTTATGTCTCTGTTATTTGTACTGATATCTTACAAGCCTTATCTGCATCCATCAAACTCTCACCAGCTTCTGGCCTTGGTTTTTTTTGCCTTCCTCTGGATCAACACAGGAGGATAGACAGGCTGGACTAGATGGACATTGTCTTCATTCAGCCTTACATACTATGTTACTATGTAGATGGATCGGTACGGGTTGAGACCTCAGGTGACAGTTCAGAAGAGTTTTGTAAACTAACTGCTCTCTTGGTGGATCCGGCTCACGTATTTGTCTTGACAGCCACTGCAGAAACTCAGCTTTCCGCAGGTCCTGACAAATAGTAAGCCACCTCCAATTCTGCAAAACAAAGGTTGTTCTCCTGGGTCATCGCTTAGCCCAAGAAACTGGACATCTGACATAGGGACAAAAGGCTGCTGTCCAAAAGCCATACCTGTACTTACACCTGCTGCCAAACTCCGCACCTTTCTGGGCCTTGTTTCATACTGCCGCCCATGGATCCACTCTGTTTCCTCTCTTATGCAACCACTCTATGACTGTCTTTCAATCATTCTTTTCTCTCTCACCCCTGAAGCTCAATTCTCAGCTCTCCACCCTTTTACACTTTACCATTTATTCTTTTCTGTACTGAATTTTCTGGCCATATGACGACAGTATTGACACAAAAGCACGGGGGACAACCACGGCCACTTGGATACTACTCCATGA
Source organism: Eleutherodactylus coqui (assembly GCF_035609145.1). Classification (NCBI taxonomy): domain Eukaryota; kingdom Metazoa; phylum Chordata; class Amphibia; order Anura; family Eleutherodactylidae; genus Eleutherodactylus; species Eleutherodactylus coqui. The sequence goes on along the minus strand of NC_089837.1, from coordinate 518,898,242 downwards.
GGCTGGATCCAGTGGCTCGAGGAGCTCCCTCATGTGTTTGTGCGGTGGCAGCAGTACAGGCAATGGTTGACAAATCTTCGGAGTTGGTATTGAACCACCCCTAGTGGTCCTCACCCCTCATGACATCCGGAGCATATACACACAAGTGCAACCCAAGCACTTATTTCTGGCCCGTCAAATCCAGCTATAATGTGCTCTTTTCATTCTTTTCAATGTTGCTACTACTTTGAACCCGGCTACTCTTCTTCCAATTAAGTATCCTAGTTCAAAGGGGGGGAGGAGAAGACATAGGTAATCTAGGTATTGCAGGTCAGCTATTTAAAAACATTTTATTTTTATTTTTTTGCAACAAGGTTCTGATCTATTTGAAATAGAATACCAGCCTGATTGTCTATCAGTAATCGGTGCAAGGGGTTTCAGGAGTGCCAATTCAGCTGGCAGAAACTGGACCGCTAGAGGTAATGTTTGAAGGGTCGCGATGCCTCACGCGCTTCCTTGTGCTGGAAGGTCCTGAAAGCATATTGGGAACTGACGTGATGGGACCCTTGGGATGTTGTATCAAACTTCACCCGTCCGGTGAGGCTCGTATACACCCCGGGTCTGAAAGTCACCCGACCTTCTGTCGGATGGCAGCAGACCAAGCGACACCTCTCCCTGTCCTCACTCTTACGCACGCAGAGGAACAAGTTTTTAGTGTCGTTCCTTCGAGCCTTTGGGCTACCAAACAGACGGACCTCGGCAGACTGTCAGTCCCACCGGTAATGGTTTACCTAAAGGAAGGGGAAAAAGCCCCCTTGGTCTGTCAGTACCCCCTGGCACATGTCCAGGAAGATGCAATTGCAGACACTGTCTCTTCTTTATGTCACCTTAAAGCCCTTAGGGAATGTGTCTCCCCAGCCAATACCCCTTTGTTCCCCGTTAAGTTAAAGGGTATAAACGGCCAGCCAGACTGTCAGTATTTGTTTGCATTTATTTTCAGAGGAAAGCAGTACTGTTGGACAGTGCTGTCATAAGGGGCACAGAATAGCCCAAAACCAGTTCACCAGATGCATGAAGCTGGTATTAGACGCCTGGCCAATTCCCGAGGGCACTGCCCTCTTGTAATATGTTGATGACTTACTTTTGTGTGCTCCTGACCCAAATAGTTGCCTCAATGCATCACTAAGCCTTTTGTGTTTCTCCATCAGAGTAGAATGGCTGCAAAGCCACCTCCAAGACAAACTTCAGTTCTGCAAGTCCCACGTAGTGTTCCTAGGCCACTGCCTAGGTCCAGGTACTAGACACCTGACGCCGGAATGCACAAAGGTGGTAAGTGACATGCAACTTCCCACCTCCCATGCTCAGTTGCGTACCTTCTTGGGACTGGTCTCATACTGTCGGCCATGGATACGCTCTGCCTCCATGACCATGCAGCCTCTGTACTACTGTTTGGGTTCACGGCCATTTGCCCTGACCCCGCAGGCCGAGTCAGCCCTCCATCAGCTGAAAGTACAGATAACCAGTGCACCCGCACTGGGGCTGCCAGACTATGACAAACCTTTCCAAATGTACGTCACTGAGATGGCGGGACACGCCACCGCTGTACTGACACAAATGCATGGTGACAAAAAGCAACCTGTAGCATACTACAGTGCCCATCTTGACGCTGTGGCTAGAGGGTCTCCATCATGCGTCCGAGCGGTTCTAGCAGTCCAGGCACTACTGGACAAAAGTTCTGACGTTGTCCTAGATCACACCATGGTGATCTACACCCAACATGACATACATGGTATCCTGACTCAGGTAAGCCGTCGTCATCTGTCTCTTGCAAAACAGATAAAAATGGAACTCGCAGTGCATTCCTCCTCGAACATCTCATTCCAAAGGTGCACCACCTTGAATCCAGCCACCTTACTTCCATTAGGTGACGTAGATTCAAATGGGGGAGGAAGTACAGGGGATCAGTTGTTTTACAACTCCCTGACTGACGAACAGGAGGCATTTGACACCGAAAGCCAGCATGACTGTGTGGCCCTCATGGCCCAGGAAATGGCTGGGTTTGCGCATGTCACAGACAAGCCCCTGCAGAACCCCCAGTTTGAGCTGTTTGTGGATGGATCCAGATACCTGAATGACGAAGGAAGGTTTGTAACAGGTTTTGAAGTAGTCCCACTGAATGAGATACTTGTACAAAAACCACTGCCGCCACACGTCAGCGCAGGAGGCTGAGATCCGTGCTCTAACTGAGGCCTGTACGATTGCAGAAGGTACCACTGCTAACATCTATACTGATTCCAGGTACGCCTTTGGTACTGCACACAATTATGGACCCATCTGGCAGTCCAGGAGCTTCCTCACGGCACAAGGCAAGCCCATTAAGAATGGTGTATCAGTAGGTAGATTAATGCAAGTCATCATGTTGCCGGAACAGGTGGCCATAATAAAGGTTAAAGCACACACGCAGGGGCAGTCGCCGGAGAGCAAGGGAAATGATAGAGCGGATAGGGCAGCCAAGGCTGCAGCTCTTCTGAACAGGACTCGAGACCCCCCAAGCCCTGTGTGCTGTAAGTTGGATCTTGGTCCCACCACCCTTGTTGATGTGGGATTTGGCGCCACACCGGATGAAGTGGAGCGGTGGACCAAGGCAGGAGCTAGGTACGTAGATGATGTATGGAGAATGGGAGACAGAGTGTGTTTACCAGCGGCTGCCTACCCCCACCTTGCCGTCCTAGCTCACGGGAAAGTGCATGCCTCTAGGAATGCCATGGTTTCTGTTGTGGACAAGGTATGGTATGCTCCAGGGTTCGACAGGATGGCGAAGGCATATGTGAAGGCATGTGAAGTGTGCACCCTGCACAACAAGTGGTGAGGACCCCCCCCCCCCAGAAGTGCACACCCAGACCACTGTATCCTTTTCAGAGATTACAAACCGATTACATCCAGCTTCCCAAATCAGGCAGGTATGAGTACGTCCTTGTGTGTGTGGACCTGTCCAAAGCCACCGCACAATGCACAGCGACTAAACTTGTGTCAGAACTTGTATGTAGATTCGGGGTACCAGAGACAATTGAGAGTGATAGAGGTACAGATTTTACAGGTGAAGTAATGCAAGAGGTGATGTCAGCCCTTGGGGTGGAACAAGCGTTTCACACCCCATACCACCCACAGAGTTCAGGCAAAGTGAAAAGACTAAATGGTACGCTTGAGTTAAAAGAAGTTTTGTTTGGCTCTATGCCAGGATTGGGGCTCTATCATCCACAGGCCCTACAGCAGGGCTATGACACAGTAGCCGGATATGTAAAGCACCTGTGTGACCAACTAAATGTAACACAGAATCTAGTCTTTTCTTCCATTCCAGACCCAGACAACTTAGAGGGATCTCACTCTCTGCAACCTGGAGACTGGGTGGGCGTAAAGAGGCGTGTCCGGAAACCCCTAGGGCCCAGATTCGAGGGGCCCTATCAAGTTCTGCTGACCACACCTACTTCAGTGAAAGTTAAAGGAACTGTTGCTTTTGTTGGGACTAATGGGACTTTTCACGCCCTGCTTTGCCCCCCCCCCCCCCCCATGAGAAGGAAAATGAAGGACATTTTGTTTATTGTTGGACTTTTTGGACTCCACTCCATGCTTCGCCCCTATGAGAGGGTGCAAAATGACAATGCCCAGAACCACTTTGCTAGACACCACCAAATACTGGGAGATGGACTGAACACCTCACAGGTGAAAGACTGTTGGAATTGTACACACGCACCAGTAACTGCCACTAGTCTTCCTTTCCTGCCTGTTCCTGTTCCGCCAAAAGAACTGCTTGCATGGACAAATGAAAACTGAGAAACCAGAGATAGCTGGTGGGGTAAAACATTTAGCCTTCTCAATCCCGCTAATTGGTTCTCTGGTCTGGGAGGGTGGTTCATGGGAATCCTACAAAGTATATTTCAAGTAGTGATGATTTTGCTCATCATATATGTTGCTTTAAAGTTAATCATGTCTTGTATCACACGTTGTAGTGAAAAGGCTTTTGCTAAACTTTAACCCAGATGGACTTTGGGACCACCACGTGACTCTAGGGAAACTGGCAGGAGCTGGCACCACTCGGGTGAACGTACCTAGCATGATGGTGGACCCTATGTCCAAATGGGGGAATGTGAGGGGTTAATTCTAGATTTTCTCCTGTCTCAAATAAAATAGAGAAAAATAAGCTTTAATTTCACTGTCTGAAATTATTAGCTTTCTGTATTTCTTTCTGTTCTTGTTATCTATCCTCCCTTTTTTCTCATACGAGTTCTTATCTATCCTCCCTTTTTTTCTTCCCTTCTGGGAAAGTATCCTTGAATACTTTTTACTTTTATAAACTGATCATAATATGTTGATGTACTGTCCTGGGAAACCAGGTGTCTTTGAAAAGAAGTATTATTAATTGTTCATCCAGATGTCCAGCGACCTCGGACATGCGCAGTGATTAAATCTTACGCAAGCAATTTTTTTCTATAACTTCTGTAACTCTGCTGAATAAACCACTTCTTCATTGGCTAACCGCATACCCATGTGGTCATCCATCTGAGTCATCAATGAGTACTCATACCTAAGACTAATTCGGAAAGCAGACAGCATCAGCTGAACGGTCTGTCTAGACCCCCCTAACAGTGGTAATATGGGAGGTAAGGTCTCTATGCTGGAACTGGAGAAAGTATAGGCCTGTTACAGGGGCACTACCAAAAAAGACTTTATAGGGGGATAGCTTGGTGTTTCTGTTAGGTATGGTTCTTACTGAGTAGAAGCCTAATAAAATATGTTCCTCTATTACTTTCTATGACTTCCGGTACACGATGTGTACAAATTACTTCATTCAACAATTTCTTAGCTGCAGTGCTGGCATTGACGTTATATTTATTTTATATGCCATACATCTAGCTAACATGAGAATAGGTCTATGCAAACCAACATAAACTCAAAAATACCTTCCTTAGGTAGCTGTATGTATTCAATCTGCAGTCGCTGGAACGGGTAGTCAGGCCTTGGAGTAACAGAGAGGAGGTACTTGGCAACTTTGTCTGGGTTTTTTCAGGCACAAACTATGTATCCCTGCACAAACCTGGTCACAGGATTGTTGAACCCTGGAGCAATCCGAGCAAAAGACACTACACCATACATTACCGCCTTTGACTTGTTAGTTGGTCCATGGCTCAAATGTGACATCATAGAGTACAGCGTTCAGGGGAGGCACAGGTCTTTACCTTTCCTCCAGACTCCCTTCTCATCCAGTTCCACTCCCGCTTTTTGCCCCTAGGGGCTGGTTCCTGCAAAAGGGGCATAAAGAGATATCCAAACCTGATTCAGTTGCAGCCAGATGGATGATTGATGTATCCAGTGGGAGTAGGTCTGCTGCTTTGGCTACTGCATCCACCCTTCGATTCCCTATGGTCTCTAGAGTCACTTCCCTGGTGTAAGCCTGGACCTTGATGACAGCTACATGTTTGGGAAGAGCTAAGGTCCTGTACAACAGAGACACTGCTTCTGCGTTCTGGATTGGTTTACCTAATAATCCAACAAAATTCTACTGCGCTACACGTTGCAAAATCGAATGCGATTCCAAAAGCGTACCTTGAGTCGGTGCAGACGTTTACAGTCTTACTCTCAGCCAGTTTACATAGTACAGCAAGCGCCATCAACTTGGCCTCCTGAGCAGATTTTCCAAGAGGGAGTGGTTTCTGTCCAATTACCTCATTGTTGGTTACCACTGCATAACCTTGTCCATTCTCATGAGACCTCGAAGCATCTATGAAAAACTCAAAATCTGCATTAGCAATGGTGGTCTCAATAACATTTTTAAGACCCCTCACATACTATTATATTCATTTGTTCATGTTAGTTACATGCATTAACAAGTCCAAGCTGGCTACACATGTTATGACCCAAATTCATCAGACAAAAGATTTCTTTATATACAAGCAATCTGTCTGTCAGGACTTACACAGGGTTAGGCTGGCTGCACACGGCCGTGATGGGCTCCGCCGCGGAATTCCGCGGCGGAGCCATCACGGCTCCCCCCAGAGACCCCATACTTTACCTGCGGATCCAGCATCCTAGGTCCCGCATGACGCTTCGGCGTGACGCGCCACAGTGTTATGTGACACGCCGGCCACGTCACATGACATGCCCACAGCGTCACATGATGCGGCCGGCTGTGTCATATGACGCAGCGGGGAAGCTGTGTCATATGACGCAGTGGGGAAGCGGCAATGGAAGCCGTCCATGCGTACACCCGCGGCAAATAGAGCATGCCGCGGGTGAGGTTGAGTGATTTCACGGTGTGGAATTCCGCGGTGGAATTCCGCACCGTGAGCACTGTGCTATTAGGTTCAATAGAATAGCTGCGGGCAACGCAGCGGATTTCTTCCGCGTATTACGCGGCGGAAATCCGTCCGTGGGAAGGAGCCCTTAAAGTTATTATCTCTGCACATGTAACAAAACTCATGGAAGAAAAACATTCCATTGGGCAGACTATTCTTTTCTAATCATATATAACTTTAAGAATATTTTGATACCACTTATATAACAAACAATTGCAGTCCACACTATCCAAACATCATCTATTCACTCACACAAAATACACTGATTGATAATTCAGCAAGTGAAATAGAAATGGAGGATTGTACCTTTTCTCAAGACAGCAGAGACAGACAATGCACATAAGAACAAGGGTCCTACTCAGTTTTGTGCCTGCCTGCTATCTGCTATCCAGAGAACCCGACAATCCGTAGAACATTCCACTAGCCCGCATTCTCCACCGAGAACTGTTAGAGTAATCACTTAATTTAGGTAATACCTAATGGGTATTGTAGCCTTATCAATCAAGTATGTCTGATTATTATGATGCATTGGAAAAGGAAACACGTGACACTGTATGGTGTCTGTCTCTCTTCTGAAGCATGTTTATTGAATATATCTTATAATATTAAATCTGATGTGGGCTGATCACATGCTCATCTCACCCCTCAGCATCTAATCATATTACGATAAGCATTTTACAGTGAAAAATAGTAAGATTATTTGGTACTGCTGCATTATGTCTCCACCAGAATTATGGGTGGAGACCTACAGAATGACAGGTAACGCCTTGGTAATGCCCCTCAAGCTCCGGATTGGCTGATGTCCTCGTCTGGTGGCAGTGAGGGCACAGAGGGTTCGGAGCTTTTCTGCGGTGTGTTTCTTGCCATGGGGGGCCTATGGCTGGAGGAGATGTCCACAGCAGCTACTCCAGCAGCCGCTGCTGGTTCAGCACTCACACCCCATCCCCAAAGGGCAGTTGGAGCCGCTTGGAGGAGCTGGGCTGCCAGAAGCAGGACCTGCCGCAGCGCTACTGCTGGAGCAGCTTCTAGGAGCTCTGCGGCCAGGGCCGCAGCAGGCCAGCCGGAGCCATTTAGAGGAGGTGACCTTCCACAAGGTCGGCGGCCAGGAGCAGCCGGTACAGGACTGCCGGACCCACTTGTAAGCCGTCCATCAGCTAGATGGCAGGAGCATTAGTGGACATTACTGTACTGCCAGAGCCACTTCCAGTAGCTTGCCACCCACTAGCTGCATGGAGCAAGAGCCGCCGTCGCTTCCACCCCTATGTGTTACTTGCTGGCCAGGAGGGGAAAGCATGGAGCAGGTGCCGCCACTGCTTCTACCCTCGGTGAGGGTGTGTATCCCCCTTGCCAATCAGAAGTGCTCAAAGATTCTTCTGCTGACCCTGAAATGTCTTCTCAGCATTGGCGAGTTACATGAGCACCATCAAAATAGGGGAAAAACCAACCCAATTAAACATTTAACGCCCGGATCCCATGTGGCCTCTGCTCCTAAATGTCCCATTGGCCTTACATTTTAGTTGGACAGACGGGCCGCTGAGGATCTTATACACAGGGTCGGGTGCATGCAGTTGTCACCGACAGCGGCCATTCTGTGTATAATGAAGTGCAGCAGCCAGTCCACAGAGCGGTTGGCCCATCTGGAATTTGGCGGCTGCAGAAAACGGCCAATCCACCTTTGTGGACTGCATTCACAGCCATCATATGTATCCCATGGTCCATAGATTGGACATCTCTACTGTGGAGTGCGGCGTACCAGCGGAGGCGAGCCAATGTGGTGGAGACCACAGGTAAACAAGATAGATGTCATGGGTGGCTCTGCGATCCTTCCTGGCAATGGCGGCAAAGGGCCTGGCTCGGTCACGCGCAGTGGCAAAGGGTTTACTATGGGTAGAAATTATAAACGGTGGTTTGTCACATGACGCCAGTACCTCTTTCTTAATGGACTCCAATTGAAGATTTAAGAAATAAATGACACAAGTCCTTTTAGCTTTGCTTGCAAACCGGAGGTAGTCAGTTTACTTCAGCTTTTTGTTCCGTTCAAAAACAACATGTACAGTTCACTTGAAATCCAGAGATTTTGTTTTGCATTGACAATAACGTAATTCCAAGTTCCAGCTTAACACTACAGTTTGAAACTTTAATGCTCTCTCTCTCTCTCTCTCTTTGCATTTAAAGGTTACTTGGAAATAATTCCCACAGTCCTAGTTATCTGAGGGTTCCTGTCCAAAGGGTTACTAAGCAGTTGATAAAGTTATTTTAGAGATGGGCCTCCGCCACTTTCCCTGGCTGTACTTCTACAGGAGCTGGTGCAGCTCACTGTTGTGTAGATGGGTCCCACTCTTCCTCCTCCACACTGCGCTTGATTTAGGGGTTGGAAACCGTTGCTTTCCCCTCCGGGCATTGTTAATCCTCTGCAGCTCTGCTGTACACCTCCTCTCACATCCTCCTCCTCCGACAACCTCCTCACTACTCCGCCTTCACTTCCTGTCTTAACTCCCACACTTTTTCTCCAAACCCCTCTTCATATCCTGCCTTGCCCTGCTCATTTTCCCGATCATGAATCTCACCCTTCCACCTCTACCAATCAGTGATAGAATGACAAGCAGCCAATCAGCAGCAAGCTGTTTGCCAGGCAAATAGTTTAAGCCCGTGAAAAAAGGGGAAAGACAGGGTCTTTCTCACGTATGACACCTTCTATGTCTCCGCAGGAGCACATAGCCAGGTGGTTCAGGACTGGTGACTGTGTGGCTACCCTGGAGGACCTGCCAGGCCACTACAAGTGTCTACAGGGAGAGCAGAGCATCAAGCAGACCGCCCCTTCTCCTACCCTTTCATTTCACAGTGCAACTCAACAGATGAGCTATACCATAAAGGGAAGAGAACTGTCTGTCTGCTCTCCACAATCCTCTCGCCTCTACAGAGCCAGATTAGAGTATAGAGCTGAGAGAACAAAACAGCCTCAGCAATGCCTAACCCCTATGGGACAGGGTAAAAGGATGGGCTCCAGGACCATGTAATTTTTGAAATTGTGAAATAAGTTATTTGTCCACTAGAGGTCACTCTCTTACTGTTTGAGGAGAACATTACAGCCAAAAGTTTCTCTGTTTTCCGCTTTTGTCTATGTCTACGTTAAAAATGTATTTATGTCTTCACTGTAAAGTCTTCTTGTTAAATAAAGCTTTGAAGTTCAGCACCAAAAACGGTGTGGGTGTTTTTGAGGGTGTTTTTGGGCAGAAAGTCTGGTAGGTTACCTCACCAATGTTCATTTCTCAGACTGAGGACTGGTGCATATGCTAAAACACTCACCGCCATGTATATTTGCACATGAACTTGTCAAAAATCTTTTTTTTTTTGACAGTTCAAACTTCTCGTTATTGCGTGCGAGCAAAAAAAAAAAAACTGAAAGTTTACATCGTTACTTAAAGGGGTTGTCCCGCGCCGAAACGGGGTTTTTTTTTTAACCCCCCCCCCCCCCCCGTTCGGCGCAAAACAACCCCGATGCAGGGGTTAAAAAAACAAACCGGGTAGTACTTACCCGAATCCCGGCGGTCCGGCGACTTCATACTCACCTGCTGAAGATGGCCGCCGGGATCCTCTCTCTCTGTGGACCGCAGGGCTTCTGTGCGGTCCATTGCCGATTCCAGCCTCCTGATTGGCTGGAATCGGCACGTGACGGGGCGGAGCTACACGGAGCCGGCATTCTGCACGAGCGGCCCCATTGAAGACAGCAGAAGACCCGGACTGCGCAAGCGCAGCTAATTTGGCCATTAGAGGCCGAAAATTAGTCGGCTCCATGGAGACGAGGACGCCAGCAACGGAGCAGGTAAGTATAAAACTTAGTAATGCACAATGTACATTACAAAGTGCATTAATATGGCCATACAGAAGTGTATAGACCCACTTGCTGCCGCGGGACAACCCCTTTAAGAGTTTTTTTTGCGGGACGAGTAATATTTTTGAATGGTGCCATATAATTTACTAGAAAACTTTTTTTTAAAATGTAAGCGGAAAGAAATGGAAAAAAAACTGCATTCCGCCATCTTTGCGAGACGTCTAGTTTCTACAGTGTACATACTGCGGCAAAGATTATGTGACAACTTTATTCGGTGGGTCGGTACAATTACGAGAAAACCAGACATTTTTTTTTTCTGCTTTTAAAAAATAAAATGTCTTTTAAAAAATGTCATTATTTTCCGCCGCTGTCTTCTGACCGCCATTCTTGGGTCAACATAGTTGTGTGGGGGCTCGTTTTTTGCAGGACATCTTGTAGTTTCTACTAGTATCATTTTGGAGTTTGGGTGACTTTTTAATCACTTTTTATGAAATTTATTCTTGGAGATTGCGTAACAAAAAAATGCGCAATTCTGCCATTGTGTATTTCTTGCGCAATGACGATTATCTTCAGAAGGTAACGGAACGGCTCCCCGCAATCAAACAAACAATCAGGGCTTTTTTAAAAACTCTTTTTATTAAAATTTTCTCATAATCAAAACAAATACATTTCACCAAATCACATGACCTTCTGGGAGGTTTGCCTGGTCAGGTTACACATTCACATAATCCCACGGGAAAGTATAATCCCCAGGGGGGAATTCCCTTGTCAGCTTACTCAGATAAATGCCTCCAAGGTATATATTTCGCCCATGTGTGCATTCAAACTCTATTATATACGAAGAAAATAAAAGAGTGTTAGCGTAAATGCAATGTATCTAATATATACAATATCTTTGAGTAATTGTACCACAATGGCTAACATGTATATATAATCCATTGACTCTGTCAACATAAGTGCATCTGTATATCAAGCCCGCCAAATATACGGTGTCCCTCTCTGCAGGGGGAGGAGGCGGGCCGGGAGCAGTGCTCTGAGCTCCCGCCCCCTCTCCACTATTGGCAATCGGAGGGGGTGGGGTGAGGCGGAATGTAACTCCGCCCCCACCCCTCCCATTGCAAACAGTGGAGAGGGGGCGGGAGCTCAGTGCACTGCTCCCGGCCCGCCTCCTCCCCCTGCAGAGAGGGACACCATATATCGGCCGGGCTTGAAAACCCGGCTGATATACAGATGTGTGAATAAGCACTAAACCAAATAAATATATGACCAAATGACAGAAGGTGGATATAAGAGTCTGACCTTACGTCTCTTCTTTGAGTTTTCCTCTCATTATTTTACTATACATTGTGTCGTATCAATATGTAGGATCTCTATTTATCACCTGGATATACCATCATCTCATCTTCTATGTGCTTTATGTTATGTTCAGCCTTCCTAGTCTATCGGCTCCTGCCTGAGTCTGATACCAGGATGTGTTACTGAATGGATGCCTGCATTCCACGATCTCATCCGGGTCCGCGAATCTTTCTATGAAGACCCGCCATTTCCCCAAAAATGTTGATGCTTGAGAGTCTGCCCGGTGTTCTGTCTCCGGTCTCTCCGTTTTTAGAAGGTGTTGTAGTTGCTGTGATACATCGGGCACTCGCGGGGGACTGGCCTGCAACCATTTTGTTAACAGGCTCCTTTTATCATAAGGATAGTGTGTATAGCGATAGCGATTCCTCCAAATTCATGCACCAGTGATTGGATTTCTCTCCAGAGGGTTTTAATTTTTGGGCAATGCCAGATTCCATGCAGAAAATCTGTTTTCGGTTGAGAGCATCTAGGGCACGCCTGCAGTCTAGTTGGGCTCCCAGGATGCGGGGGTATGTTTAAATCATATATCGCTCATATCAGAGGCGTAACTTGAAGCTCCTGGGCCCCAATGCAAAACCTGTAACAGGGCCCCCAACTATAATGCTTTATTCATAGTACTGGCTCCCTATATGGAGAAGAGAGGCCTTATGGGCCCCCTAAGGCTCCTGGGCCCAGGTGCACCCGCATCCCCTGCACCCTCTATAGTTACGCCCTTGGCTCATATGATTTTAAAATAGGTTTGCCTCCATCTTTTATTAGTTATAGCCTTTCGTATAGAGATCCAACCATCCATCAGTCTTTGGGATAGTTCTGGCTCCTGTAGTACCAGTTCCCATTATTTAAACAGAGGTGTACTATCTGTTTCGGCCCACCCCTCCTTGAATCGGTAGTATAAGTAGGGCATTTTAATGCTGCTGTCAGAATTGACAGTGGCATTTAGGTGGTTAACAGCTGCAATCAGTGTTAGTGCTGATAAAGGCTGTTGCAGGCGGGTGTCGGCTATCACAGACAGCTGGCACCAGCCTTGTATGGAGTAGGATCGACTCCTGATCCCTCTCCATACAAACCCCAAATGCAGAGGACGTAACTATACGTCCTGTGCCGTTAAGGGGTTAAAGAGACAGCGCTTGTCTTCTAGCAGCAGAAGGAAGTAGGACGTGGTGTCCTGCCAGTGTTTCCAAGGCTCTCCGGAGCCGACTGACAGATTGTTGATCGGACTCCAAACTAGATTCACAGACGCAGTAATCTGCCTGCATGAGCGGGGGAAGGGAGCGACCAGATATATTATATTACAGGGCCAGTTGTCTCTTATAGTCCCTGTTTGTTTGAAGTGTCTTCTACAATCAGCTGATCTCAGTGTGTCCTCCAGCTGGGACCCCTCAATCCACTGTAGTCTATGAGAAGAGCTAAAGGCCCTTTTAGACACAACGATTTTCAGTCAAAAATCGCTCAAAACCGTCTTTTGAGCGATAATCGTTGTGTCTAACTGCACTGACATTCTGCAGTTTTCGTTAAGCCGTCGCTCATCGTTGTCTTTCAGCATGCTGAAACATCAGCGATCAGTTATCAGGGATTCACAGCGGGATATATATGATACTATTATTTCAGCTGTATCCCACTCCCTGAAGACAGGTGGGGTATGAAGAACACAGAGGTCCAGCTGTGTTCATTCCCCGCTTGGAGCATATAACAGCCGGGCACTCTGAGCAGAGAACAGCTGGATGCAGAAAACAAGCCGGGCCACGCCACTTGTCTTCTGCATCCTCAGCTTGGAGCACTCAGCTGTATAATAGCCAGGCGCTCCGAGCGGGGGACAGCTGGATGCAGAAGACAAATGGCCCCACTTGACTTCTGTATCCCCCGCTCGGAGCACTCAGCTGTATAACAGCCGGGCGCTCCGAGCAGAGAACAGCTCGATGCAGAAGACAAGCGGGGCCAACCCCGCTTGTCTTCTGCATCCTCCACCCGGAGTACTCGGCTGTATAACAGCTGGGCACTCCGAGCAGAGAACAACTGGATGCAGAAGACAAGCGGCCCGCTTGTCTTCTGCATCCCCCACTCGGAGCACAAGTTGATCGCTCAATGTTTGAGCAATCACCTTGCGCTGCAAAAAGGATTCAACGATTATGGCTCACAAATCGTGTCTAAACCAGGCTTTAGAGCAAGGCCTCCCCCACACAGCGTATAATACTCCCATTGTTTTCCGACAGCCGCTTGAGCAGAGTCTGTTCTATTTTTGAGCGTTTAGCGCTCTTCATCAATGATGAGTGGATGTGTGGGGGAGGTCTAAGTGTTTAATTCCCTTACAGCGCCACCACTGGAGAAATGGAGTACACTCATTGTAAAACCAATTACACCCCTAGAAGTGGTCGGATAGATGATTGTAACGTTGATATAAGTGATTACAATATCAGAGCAAAAGTATCATTTATTGTGGAGAACTGACTCCATGTAGCACCCTGTTGTACCGCCTCTAGCTTAGATATAAGATGTGATACGGACAGCAGGCATGGAGGCTCTAGTACTGTTGTACCAACTCTAGCTAGGATATAAGATGTCATACGGGGGGAATCAAGCCTGCTAGGCTGCCTCTAGCTTGGATACAACATGTGATATGGGCGGGTATGGAGGTTCTAGTACCATGTTGAACCGCCACTAGCAGGATATAAAATGTTATACGGGCGGGCATGGAGGCTCCAATACCCTGTTGTACCGCTTTTAGCTTGGATACAAGTTGTGATACGGACGGGCATAGAGACTTTGGCACGTCTCTAGCTTGGATATGGGATGTGATACGGGTGGGCATGAGGCTCTAATACCCTGTTGTACCAACTCTACCTTGGATACAAGATGTGATACAGGTGGGCATGGAGGCTCTAGTACCCTGTTGTACCAACTCTACCTTGGATACAAGATGTGATACAAGTGGGCATGGAGGCTCTAGTACCCTGTTGTAATGACTCTAGCATGGATACAAGATGTGATACGGCCGGGTATGGAGATTCTGGTACCCTGTTGTACCGCCTCTAGTTTGGATACAAGATGTGATACGGGCGGGCATGGTGGCTGTAGTACCCTGTTGTACTGCCTCTAGCTTGGATACAAGATGTCATATGAGGCGCATGGAGGCTCTAGTACCATTGTACCAACTCTAGGTGGGATAGAAGACGTGATACGGGAGCATGGAGGCTCTAGTACCCTGTTGTACCGCCTCTAGCTTGGATACAAGATGTGATACGGGAGCATGGAGGCTCTAGTACCCTGTGGTACCACCTCTAGCTTGGATACAAGATGTGATGTAGATGGCCATGGAGGCTCTAGTACCCTGTTGTACCGCCTCTAGCTTGGATGCAAGATGTGATACGGGCAGGCAGGGAGGCTCTAGTTCCCTATTGTACCGCCTCTGGCTTGGATACAAGATATGATATAGGGGGCATGGTGGCTCTAGTGCCCTGCTGTACCGCCTCTAGCTTGGATACAGGATGTGATATGGGTGGGCATGGAGGCTCTATACTCTGTTGTGGCTCTAGCACCCTGTTGTACTACCTCTTATCCGTAAATTGGTCTATATAGAGCCCACACATTGAGCAATAATGTGTATATATGTTGCTATTGGGGCAGGCAACACTGGAATCAGGGTACGCTCTGGACACCAAGCTTACAAAAAATATTTTTTTATTTTAACAGATACCCTTGAGTGCACTGTATGGCACTATTATATGTGTACTGTATGGCACTATTATATGTGTACTGTATGGCACTATTATATGTGTACCGTATGGCGCTATTACGTTATATGTGCACTGTATGGCACTATTATGGTAGATTGTATGGCACTATTATGGCTGTACTGCATTGCACTATTATGGTGTATGGCATTATTATATGTGCCGTGCATGTAGTGTTATTTTGCACTCTCTTGCTTAGACACTATATACAGTCACACTATAAGTTGGGCAGCATTATGCTATTATTACTTTCCATTTTCCTTGTTCAGGCCTCCCATATCACCCAGAGCCCCCACAGACCTTCATCTGAATTGTATATTACAAAAATGTGTCTATGGAATAATTCTCAGAGCACAAAGTGCAGCGCAGAAGGAAAGGAGAATACAAGCAAATCGTAATCTGCCCCCTAGATGGCAGGAGCTGCATTCTTACTGCACGCCACAGTGAATATATAGCGGTGTCCTAGTGGCACCATAGGCGGCACAGTTAGGGCCCGTTCACACTATATTCCATCTGTGTGCGGTCAGTGCATTTCACGGACAACATGCAGACCCATTATGGCCAATCAGGCTACGCAGACGAGCAATCCTTCTCATGGCCCGGGTGAAAGAAATCGCAGCATTTCCTATTCTTGTCCGTTTTCACAGACTAGAATAGCCCATGCTATATGCGGGGTCCGAGCAGCTGGGACCGCACACAAGTGGGGGTCCGTCTGCTGTCCGATGGGAGTCACACCTGAGAACCTCAGGCACAATTTGCACACGGCCAACGAAATACAACCTAAGGCCCCCTTCACACGAGCCTATGTGTATTTGCGCCCATTTTTGCAGAACAACCTACGCTTTCTTGCGCCACCAAGCATGTTCATTTGCAAAGCAAAATATACTCACTGATTGAAATGTCTAATTACTCTAATGAGTTTGCGGATGTGTTTTTTTCTACGCAATTGCACAGTGTTTCATGCATCTCTTAGTGCATTGTGCGTGCATTTACGCATCCCCATTGATTTGGATGGGAACTTCTGGTGCACAAATGCGCATGAAAAACACACATATCTACGAACCCATTGAAATCAATGGCTTCAATTCTCTGCATATTGTATGCGCAAATATGCCCGTATGGAGGGCACCAGGGGCGTAACTATAGAGGGTGCAGGGGATGCGGCTGCACCCGGCCCAGGAGCCTTAGGGGGCCCATAAGGCCTCTCTTCTCCATATAGGGAGCCCAATACTATGAGTAAAGCATTATAGTTGGGGGCCCTGTTCCAGGTTTTGCATTGGGGCCCAGGAGCTTCAAGTTACGCCTCTGGAGGGCACCTTGGGGTAACTTCACACATAGTGTCTTTTATGGATTATTTTTTCTCGTGATTTTGACACCTTTTGTTTTGGAACCAGCCAACTTATTGAATGAAAATCGTGAAGATGGATCGAACCGCAAACTTTGTGCGGGGTTTATACTTTTGTCATTTTCCACTACAAAATATGCCAGTAAGAATATACTGTAAGGGGAAGAGTTGTGACTGCATCAACCCCTTAGTGCCCGAAGTGTTCTGTACCAAAGCATAGCAGTAGTCAGAGGGCTTTACACTGTAATGCCAGAAGTCATGGGATAGCGGTATGTACATTGATGATGAGGGGGCGGTACCTCAGGGGAGGCTTAGGAACGCCCACACCTGTATAAGTTATGAGGTGCTATCCTGTGAGTGAGGTTGAACACCGGCCAGCATGCCCATGGGAAGGCGATGTGAATTATCTGAGTTGGAACGAGGCGCCACATTAATGAGATATTCCATTTTCAAAGTTGGGCGGCCAGGAATACGTCATAGAAGGCATTGCCACCCACAGGCTAGAAGTGTCCGTGTGAACAGACAAGTAAATTGCAGAAATCACCTCCACATTCAGTGCGGGAGGCGCCAAACACATTCCGCAGGTCAGCGCAGCGTTCTTTAACTCCTATGTAGTGGCCCAGAGTTAGCAGGGCCCCTCCATAATGTTAAATGTTTGTCTTGTGCCATTGTCTTGTCAGCGTCTTACATGTAGTATGCATTTGATGTGTATTGCACCCTTGCAGCACTGAATGAGTTAACATCTGGGTTATGTCTGGAAAATGTATCTTGTTGTATGTCATGTGATCATGTTTTATATATGTATGTGTGCTGCAAGGAATGTGAGGAGAGCAATATAGACTAGCCTAAGTAAGAGTTGCCTGGCTGGGGTCAGTGAGTGAATCCACCAGATAGTTGATCGGTCTGTGTGTGGAAAAAATGGAGGAAGCTGAGCGATTCCCTTCTACTTAGCTTGGGACCAGTCTACCCAGGATGTGCCAGTGCTACTTAACGTATTGAATGAGAGAAGGACCGCTGTATGGCTAAAGCACAAGACAAGAAGTGTGAGTGTTGACCGGTAGAGAGTTGAAGAGAGAGAGTTGCCGGGAGCAGAATCACACAGATAACTAGGACTGTGGATTGCCTGGAATACCCCTAGTATCCTCCCTGTCACACCACCTTCTCTGTTTGTATCTGTGCTACTCCAGTGTTGTAAAGTGGATTGTGTTAAAGTTCAAGCAAACGGACATTACGGACCTTCCCAGTTTGTCCAGAAAGTTATCCCTGTGCATGGACTACTTTATTACATCATTCAGATTCACTGCAGCGGACGAAATAGTGGTGTCACGAATGACAATGGACTTTAAGGTAACCACTAGTTACCCTTTCCTTGTGACCTCCCCCAGCAGTAACTTGGACGGGTCTCGGGCTACTCTCAGGGCAGGAGATGGTAGATTCACCAATACACAATTCTCCCATATCTACCCTATCTCCTCGTCTGTGGGCCCGCTCCTCGGTCTCTGCACCTCTAGTATACAGGAGCAGAAGACCACAAGAAGCCTCTGTTATCAACACGACACCGGACAAGCCGCCTCACCTTGGTTTGTGAGATTGCTAACTGGAATCTAGAAGACTGGTAATGTGGCGTGGTCTGATGAGTCACAGTACCAATTGTTTCGGGAAGCTGGTCAGTCTCATGTGTGGTACAGACCCCATGAAGCCTTGGACCTCAGAAGTCAACAAGGCACCGTGCAGGCTGGTGGTGGTTCCTTACTGGTGTGGGGTTCTCATGGTATAGGTTG
The DNA here is from genome assembly GCF_035609145.1 of Eleutherodactylus coqui. Lineage (NCBI taxonomy): Eukaryota > Metazoa > Chordata > Amphibia > Anura > Eleutherodactylidae > Eleutherodactylus > Eleutherodactylus coqui. Next base: position 518,879,871 of record NC_089837.1, on the reverse strand, counting down.
GGTTCACTGGTCTACCTAAGCACGTCATTGACCGATGCCCACTACGTCGCTACGTTTCACTGCTTAGTGACCATTTGCAGCCCTTCATAGACTCCATGTACCTCCACAATGATGGGATATTCTAGCAGGATAATGCACCTCAGGTGCCATCGGTCCAAGTTGTTCAGAATTGGTTCAAGGAGCATCCTGGAGAGTTCCTACGAATGGTGTGGATTGCATTTTCTCCTGACGTGAACCCAATTGAGCATTTATGGGATGTGGTGGAGAGTACCTGCAGCTACAAATACCACAGAGCTGTCGGAGACTATCCTGACAGCTCAACATCTTTCCAAAAGTCTTCCATCCACTTGCAGAATCAATGCCACATTGAGTTGCTGCCCTTCGCCAGGCTAAAAGGGGTCCTACATAATATTAGTTCCTGTCCCATGACTTTTGGCATGTCAGTGTATACGCCCATGTAAATAAATTCATAGCTTATAATTGGCCTTGTATTGCAGACAGAAAAGTACAGATGGAATACAGATGAAGATTACGCCTTTGTGATAGCGGCTTTTGTTGCATTTCAATTTCAGGCCAAACATGTTTTTTCTTGCCAGGGTTCTGAGCTAATGTTGTGCCTCAGAGGGGACATTACAATTGTCCGACACTTAAAAAAAAACAAAAACAAACTTGCACCCTTTCACAGCGCTTCCAGTCTGGCACTAACAATCCAGTCCGATTCGCGCTGATACAGGAAGCGATGACGTCACGTTCATCACTCACATGACCCCTGCAGCCACTCCCTGGCCTCAGCAGTCACATGTGCATGACCGGCACATGACAACTCTTTTTATGCTATTCCTGACCCTGGAGCAATTTTTTCAGATGTCAGAAAACCCCTTCTATTGACTTGAAGGACCACAAGTAAATTAAGAGGCACAAACCTCTTTTAGAGTTTCTTGCTGCTCATCAATACAGAGCATGGACCAGTTTGCTGGATATAGAACTACTAGATGCAACTTAGAGGAGGTATTCACTCTCATTGAAGAGAGCCACCAGGTAATGGAAACTAACTTTCGGGCAATGCTCCATGGGAAAAAGTATGCAAATTATCTCATGTCCACTAAACCTAAGACTCCTTCAAAAGGAATAGTGACCCATCTGTAATCAGGCTGTTTCAGGGTCTTTGCCCCCCAAGCAGTACAGCGCATGGTATCGGTTGACCAGATGAGAGGACTTGGCCAGGGTTCACTGAAGAGACTGAGTGGGCATATAGAGACTGACTTTCAAATAATGAATGATCCATAGGTAAAAAGTATGCAAATTAGCTCATGTCAACCAAATTAGAAGCCCCGCCAAAAGGAAGAGCAACCGATCTGAAGACAGGCTGTTTTAGAGGCTTTCACCCCTCATCAGTACACAACAGCATTTTGGTTGGTTGGGTGAGAGGCCTTAGCTGCAGTTCAGGGGGAATACTGGTTCTAATAAATGGCGCGTCAACCAAAGACAATTCACGCAGCAAGAGGTTAAACGGGTGTTCCCAAAAGCTACTTTTATTACCTATCCATAGGATAGATGATAAAAATCTGTTTGGTGGGGATCTCACTGCTGAGACCTCCACTGAGCGCGAGAATGGTGGTCCCATATCCTCTTCTGCTTTTCTGGTACTGCAGAGTGCTCATACTCAGCTATTTCCGTCAGCCCCATTGAAGATTAATGTAGTGGCACCATTCAATCTCCACGTCCCTGCCGGGGAGTGGGGGGCAGTGAACTCAGAATGGGAAGAGGAGGACACGGGACCCCCGTTCTAGGGATCGGTGGCAAATTCCCCACTAATCAGACTTGACTTTTATCACCTATCCTATGAATAAGGGTCGGTTCTCCCCATATTTTTTCTATGTTTTATGATTTAAACAAAAAAATAATAAAAATATGTACAATGCCAACATGCAGTATGGTATAACTCTAGGTATAAGGCCAGTTTACCCCATAAGAGTATGCTTTTGGCATATATTTGACAGGTTTGTCCACTTTTCAGCACTCCAAAATAACAATTTCTAACATTGCAAATTAAAGGGTTATTCCAACTTTGACTTCATATCATTGGGATACACCATTATTTTGTGATTGATGGGGGTCTGACTGCCTAGGACCCTACCAACCTGATGATAAAAAGGACAAAGCATTGCTTTAGCACTGTGCCCTCTTCTCGGTTTCTCCATGTATACAATGGCACTACCGGCCACCGGCTCAGCAGGGGAACTGCATCAAAGTTCAAGTGAACAGGGCCGACGACAGAGCCATTTACCAGGGGCACCACTGTGGAGGGAGAAACAGGGAAGGGGGACCAGTGGTAATTTAGTCTCACACTGCAGACCCTTCATTCTCAGGAACTGGTAAGGGTCCCGGCCGCTGTACTCCCAACAATCCCAAAGTAATAGCATTCTCTATCCTACTGATGTGCCATCACTTCGTGTGATGGAATAATCCCTTTAGGATAGAATCACCGTAGCCTTGGTTTGTGGTGTTTTTAGTGATGTTTTTGGCATTAAAGGCAATGGTGTTTTTCTCATGGACTTTTTATTATAGGACTTGAAAACTACCAGGAAAAACAATTTTAAAAAAGTATACAAAATTACACAAAAAGAACAAAGAAACACAGAAAAAGTGTGATAAAACGCCATAAATGCTGCATGTTGCATTCAAGAAACACTCCTTGTGAAGGGCACCTAAAAGGGGCTTCAGAGATTCAAAAAGAAAGAGAAGATGTAAAAATAAAAAATACAATGCTAAATCCATGTAGCTTTAGAATTCCTCCACATCCCCTCACTGACACTTTTTAGGTCCCCCGTGTTATTTTTTTAATGTTTACACTTGATACACTGATGTGCCACATGAGTGGGTCACCGTGAATTCTCTTCCGTAGACCATGATGGGTTGGCCTGTCCACATGGCATGTTGCTGCTATAGATGACACATAATAACGCAAAAATCTTAACAAGGGAACTAAATCCGGAAACGAGGCAAAGGTCAAGACTTCTAGAGGTGAATATTTTGAGAATTTGAATACTGTTTTTTTTATATCTTGTCCAATTTTTTTAGCCATGACAAACTTCCCTAATGGACATATGGGTCCAAATACACTGCAGACACATTTGTACAGTATGCATCTTAAATAATTTAGCAGGAAAAAAGAAATTTGGACTATTACAGAAAAAAATCTGGAAAAAAAAAAATCCCATTTTTGCACAAAAATTTTGTTTCCCTAAACTCTATCACCCAAACAGAGATGAGAATGGTGAATAGAAAGGTAGAAACAGTTCAGGTGACAGCAGAAGGTAGAAAAGGTCTGATTACAAACCCTACGTCCCTCCCAGCCGCATTATCAATTCTGCCTCATACAAAATGTTACACCTTCACCATAAATTATAATGCATGAGCGGCAGCAGTGAGACCCGACATCTGTTATATGTCTACAGGTATTTTTGGAAAAGGGGTGCAACAATTTTTTTACCTTTTCTTAAAATTGGGCATCATGACATAAACACATATAATGCGACCATTTTTGAAGAAGACCAAAGCCAATCCACAGTTTTTAAAAATTTTTAGTAGGGGTATGGTTACATAGATGTAAGTAATGTTTATGGAAGTATATGGCCTATATGTTAAGGGCCAACATGCTAAAAATATTAAGCCCCTTTATTGTTATTTTGAGAAATAAAACAGTCCCAGACCACTGTAGGTGAAACTTTTTGAAAAAAAGACTCAAATTCATAGAAAGTATACTACTATTCTAATGTTGTCCTTACAAAAAAAAAAAAAAAAACACATAATAATCACACGGTGTGTATTATCACAACAGCTGCAAAAAAATGCAAGACAACGTGGTTTACTTTAATATCGCTATTGCCTCAACCACAACGGTCAGTATACAGTTAATAGAACAGGCGGGTAACCTCGAGTTCATCAATTAAGAAAATATATCGTCTTTGGGAAGGGGTCAGGAGTTCAGAGAAGATGGAAAGGCAACGACACTTAAAGGGACCACAGATTGTTTTCTGTAGATTGTCAAAAAAAAAAAATTCTTGACCAAAGACTCAAAAAATACCAGGGTCTCTTGTCTGGGAAAGTAAAGGCTAGGATATAATTAAGCATCATTTACTTTCATTTGTTCTACAAAAAAAAAAAAAAACATTTTCGGTGCTAAACTTTTTTATTGCATAAGATTTTTTTTGCATTGTTTGTAAAGTTTTACATTAAAAAAAAAACCAAAAAGTACAAGTTAGCATGATCCAATACATAGCGTATTGGTATATTTACACAACTGCAGATATGGCTTCGTGTAGTATGTTACATCGCCGATTAAAATAGCTTAATACATTGGAAATTTAATAAAAACATAATTATTTTTTTTTAAGTTGACCATCAATGTTATTAAATGTTGAACGTTATTCTGATAAACTCTGAAGGGTCATTCTGAGGTGCGAGACTTGTGGGTTAAGTCATCACTAAGTTTGTATCGCGTGTGAGTTTATTGCACAGCTGTCTGTATAAAAGTCCTTAGAAATGTTTTTGAAACTTCTACAAAACAGAGTAACCAATTCTGTTGTATCCTGAACCACAGTCGTAAAACATTTGGGGCAAGGAACACTCGGGGTAGCAGGGGTTAAATGATGTTATACTGGGACAGTTGTCCTCCACAGAAGTTGGAACGGTGGTAGGCTCGGTGGTGTTTGAAAAGACAGGGACTGGCACTGGAATACATTTCAAACTTTCATTCAAGTTTGGACTGCAAGTTCCCACGGGACTCTTTTTAATTGGATTACATGGATTCCAGGGGTCGGAATAAAGGAGCCCATTTAGTAAGTGATGCGGCTCGTACACAGAATGTTCTGCCGGAATGTCTTGGTGTATCTTTACTGATGCACCCTGAATGATCTCTTGCTCAGAGATCATGTTGTTGTAATCAGGGCCCAACAGGTCAAAAAATTCAACAGTTTCTTGGTTACCTTTATCCAAGTCCTTTAAGGTCACCACTCCAGAATTGGTAAGAAGTCCTGGTGAAGAATAGGTAGGTTCGGTGAAGAAAGACGGTGGCAAATTACGATTCCTCAAGGGCACTTTTTTGCATTTTTCCCCCCGAATTTCCCTGGCGTTGTCAAAAAGAGCAGCCAAGCTCTTGCTCTGTAAGTTCATCTGGTTATTGTCCCTCTTCGGAGGAGGTTTATAGTGATAATTTTGGGGGCTATGGCTACTGCTGGAAGACATCACTTGACCTTTCGGAGACCCCTGACTTGTAATTCCATTACTGATCATACCGGTGCATCTTTTAATCTGTTTTTGCAGGTACTTCCTATGGTTGACCTTTCTTTTCGACTTCACAGGCTTGTCCAGGGCTAATTTGATATTACTTGACGCCGTGTTAATAAAACTAAGCAAATCCTTACTTGATTCTTTATAATCTCCACTTTCAACAGCTCCCAAGAAGTCGACTCCTTCATGATAGCCTTTCTCAAAGTCCATGACAGATCCCGTAAAATATAAAGGCATGAAATGAGGATTCATAATTTCAGCTTGGACAGCCATCATCATGAACGATTCCTTAGTCTTTCAAGAGTCAAAAATATCAATCCTGGATGACCTCTGTGGACTGGTTGCCTTGAAAATCATATTCTGATGGTGCCCCGGACTGTTATATCGGTAGATCCTGGTGGATATTTCTGAATTCTCTTATTCGATGTCCGATTTGTAACGTTCAAGATTTTTCAAAAAGTTGAACTTCATCCTAAATAAAAACGAAAATTTGCCACCAAGTAAGATGGATTCTAGTTGAACGTGGAGAACCCAAGAGAGAAGATGCAGTCAGTATCAGGCTTTCAGCTCCTTCTCAGTTTAATTTGTTCTCACCAGAAACACACATCCTGAAAAGAATGGGAGGGACAGATAAGTAGGAGGTCTGCGAGTCTCAATGGAATCAGCTTTCACTAAATCCGTGGGCTGGGAATGATACATCATGCAAGGTCTGGAATAAAGACTACACTGTGCTCTCTTCTCCTCCAGCAACAAAACAAAGTACAATTCCCCTGTTTCCATTCAAGCCTGAAATAACATAAATACTCGTGTTGTCTTAACTGTTTTTTTTTTCCTTCTCCGGCATTGACCTAACAATACGTATTTTTGTTTTTATCATTATTTTAAATGCATCAACTTTATTTCAACTACTTCGTGCACAAATGTTATCGTTCTTTGATTATTTTTAAGCAAATTATTTGTATAAAAAATAAAAATCTGTAAAAATTTTTTGTATGCAGATTATTTTTCCATGAAATAAACGATTATTAATCCGGTTCTTTGCTAGCTTAGTCCAGAATGAATTGCGCAGTCAGTAACCAGTTTAGACTGAAATCAATAGTTGAATTAAAATTTTTGAAAAAAATATAAAATTTACATAAAATTATTTTATTTCACAAAAAAAGAAATATTGCCGCCAACTAAACATTATGGGGGGGGGGGGGTTATCAAGGCACGTGTGCCAATTCACCAGCGTAAAAAAAGTAATAATGTTTGGCCCATGCCTGTTAAGGGGCTGATAGCATGCTCTCTTACTGCCCCCTCCTGCTGGTTAGGGCAGTCAGCATCTTCCTGCACCTCATCCTTTAGGTGGCAGATCCCCCATGAGGCGCGTATCCATGCTTGGCACACACTAGCCATTCCAGGGTCATTTTAGACACCTTCCCCCATTGAAAGGTATGTGAGCAATAAGTTCCTCGTGGTCCTGTGAAGGTGTATTTGTATCCTGATTGATTCTTGGTTTGGACCCTCCGCTTGATTTCCCAGCTTTTCAAACTCTTCCTGTCCCAACCTCAGTCCTTTACATTGACTAACGCTTTGCTTGACGGCCACCTGTCCTGACCTTCTGCCTTTCAACTGCATTGATTGAACTCTATCTGTCCCAATCTCAGCCTAATAGGACTTCATCCTTTGCTGTTCCTTTGGTCCGACACCCAATGCCTTTTGACCCGCCTGGGTCCGCTATCACTGCACCGAGACTACTCCTATAGAAATGACCCGGCTGTTCCCTGCAGCAAAGGCCATATCCCTCAAAAAGTGGTTAAAGGGTGAATACCAGGGAACTCCTTAGAGCTGCCCTTGGAAGTAGCCCAAAACCAAAACAGTAGGTAGGTCCATGCCTGCTGAGTTACAATGTAGTTTTTTACTAAAATGTGTGAATTTTGTCAATTTTACTTGCCAGTTCTAAAAAGACCTTGTGGGACTTAGCAGGAGGGAGTGTGGCTTCCCATGGTCCAGCAGATTTATTGTATTTTACAATAAAAACCTCGTTAACTATGGTGTAAATCAGCTAATGAGCTGGCGTGAATTTTAGTGTTCCAGTGCACCGACTGGTAAAAGATGCGCCAAATTTACAAAGGCATGAGGCTTTCAATAAATTTGGTGCATCTTATTCCCGTGTACTTTATATTAAGACTGACATAGGAAATGACATTTTTAATAAATTAGGGTCAAATGTTTTTACAGAATTGTGAATTTGGTCACACAACTTAATCACAAAATGTTCTGTGTAGAGATGAGCGAACGTGCTCGGCCCCGCCCCTTTTTCACCCGAATACCGCGATTTCCGTACTCGGGCGAAAAAATTCGGGGGGCGCCGTGGCGGCACGGGGGGTAGCAGTGGGGAGTGAGGGGGAGAGGGAGAGAGAGAGGGCTCCCCCCTGTTCCCCGCTGCTACCCCCCGCACCGCCACGCCTCTCCCCGCCCCCCGGCGCCCCCCGAATCTTTTCACCCGAGTACTGAAGTACTCGAAAATGGCGGTACTCGGGTGCGTAAGTACTCGAAACGAGTACGTTCGCTCATCTCTAGTTCTGTGTCAAAAAAATGCCATTCTGGGTCCAACAGTTCCTGCCTGGTCTTTGGTCTTTGGCAGGAGCTGCTTTACCAGATCAAGAAGTAGTTTATTACTCAGCCCTGTCCCACAAACACAACACGAACTTTGCTGCGGGTTGTTTTGTAGAAACACTTAGGGTAATTTCACATGGGCAAACGTGATATCGGGCCATGAAACTCCGGAGGATCGGCAAGTGCTTCCCATTGTTTTCAATGGGAAACATTACATCACACTCATGTGCACCTCGCGCACTGTGCGATATTTCTGCTGGCCCCATTGAAACAATGGGTTAGGGAACGCCCAAAGATAGCAAATGCGATTTTTTTTTTTTGCACCGTGATGCGATGCCGATAAAAAATCATTTATGTGTATGACCCCATTCAAAAAAATGGGGTTCATATTCGTGCAAAATTTGTGCGTCTCGCAATGCATAAATCTTTGCGAGACTGCGAGATATTGCATGTTTGTAGAGCCCGTGCTTTCCTAGGAGTTCTTCCACACATGCGATCTTTTGTAGCATGTGAGATTACAAAATCGTGACATTTCCCTATGGAGTCTGCGATTTTCTAGCATTGCCTACCAGCCACTAACGACACGCATGCTACGCTATGCGAGAAAACTCTGACTGCTATGGAGATCTATGTAAATTCTCCAGGATGGTTTATTGAGCCCGTTAGAAGGGAGGGGTGTATTCCCAGCAGCGTGGGGGAAGGTTCTGGAGAGCAAAGCAAGAATTTTGAGGAGTTACAGCAGCCATCTTGCGGAAATGTCAAGGAGCCAATGGGCCAACATTTCCCACACGTCGGCTCCATTGAAAGCAATGGGAGATGATCGCGATCCTTTATCACAGCTGTGACAGCAGTGGCAGGGGATTCCTTCATCCCTGCAGGGAGTCCCCTCATGACTGAACAATGTTAGAGCACTGTCACAGTGTTCATTGATGAGGGCACTCCCCTTGCTGAGTATTTTTTGGGGGGGATGGGGCTTGAAATATAAGCCCTACCCCAAAAATAATCCCTAGCTGCAGAAAAAAAGCCTTGCGTCTTCTTGCAGGTTTCCGGCACTCTTCTTAAGCATCTCTTCTGGCCGCGGATTGAAAAGTCCCCGCCTCCTGAAAGCGCTGTCTCTGGTTGGCTCAGCGCTGTGAACAATCAGAGTCAGCGCTCACTAACTGTACTACCCATGCCATCAATCACTAACTAACACAGGTACCTATAAACCCCATCTTGTGGTACCTCTGGGGAGATACTTCCTTAGTCTGAACTCGTCTGTCATAATGTCCCTAATGTGCGCACATTGTTGGAGCGTTCTTACATGTCTGGCCTCTTGCTCCAGGCTCTCATGGCCGCATTGCTGTCATCGTATACGGATACACAGTACTGTCATCTTCTTCGGACCATGTCCCTGTGGGAAATTCCCTGTCCTTCCATGAGGTCTGTATCTTTTGGTTCTCTGTGTCATACGGGCCATCCATTATCTTGTACTGGCCTCCTCAAGCATGGGGACAGCGCTCTTGTCACAGACTGGTAAGGCTGCCACCATATCATTCTGCAGCCTCTCCTCTGCCCCCTCTGTTAGTCCTGGGGCCTATCTCCCACAAAATGTGCTTCAAGTCTACAAACCCTACTGGAGCTGCGTCTCTGGTCTGTCTGCCTCTGCCTTCTGTGACGCAGGTCAGAGGCTTTTATATCAGGTGCCTATTTGTGCCAAAATCATCTGTCGCTCTTGTGGAGAGGGCGGGTCCTCTGCGCTATCACAGGGGACAGATCCTCTGGGTGCGGATACGCTACTCACGTCACCGTCTGCATCACTATAGGGATGGGAGTCTTCTGTACAACCTCTAAGAGGCTACAATAAAATGGTGCTACCCAACGCCCCCGACATAGCGCCCGTTTCAGCTTCTATCCCAGCCGTGTCTCTGGCCGACGGAGAGGAAGCTCCCAACACAGCACCTGTTAGCACTTCTAAGACAACTGCTGGGTACCAGACTGAGGTGGGGCCTGCATGGGTCGCCATCAGCTGCTAATAACAAACGGGAGCTAGAGCAGAAAATAAAAAGGGGTGGGGGTGCATAGCTACCCCCTTACACAAGGAGCATGGTCGTTGGACATTTGAGCAATAGAAGAACATTCTATAGAGTGATGAATCCCGCTATTCCTTCTTCACATCAGATAGACGTACCTGGGTGGGAAGGAGGCCTGGGGAATGCCGCCTGCCTAAGTGTGTTGTGTCAACAGTTAAGTATGGCGGAGGCTCCATTATGGTCTGGGGATGTATTACGTGGCATGGGCACCTGACAAGAACCATGAACACGGAGGTGACCCTGACATTCTAGACAATAATGTGCTGCTGACAATGTGGCAATACTCTGGGAATGGGCGGCCATACTTCCAACAAGACAACGTGCCTTGTCACACGTTAAACGCCATTTTACTTTGGTCTGAGGATATGGATGCTCCACGACTGGATAGGGTGCGCAGAGTCCCAATCTGAACCTACTGAACATCTTTAGGACAAACTGGATAGTCGGGTCAGGAAATATTAAGAGCGACCATCTTTTTTGAGAGAACATGCCAGACGTTTCTGGGATGAATGGAAGGAAATACCAGCTGAAGCGAATCAGACGTTAGTATAAAATATGCCACAGAGAGAATCCAATGTCATTAGGGCCAAAGGAGCCCAACTAAGTATTAACATATGGAAATAAATACTACTTTTGATTCTTGTTCAGGTGTCCAATTCCTTTTGGTAGGATAGTGTAGAACAGACAGACTGACAAACAGACAGATAGATAATTACCTGCTGCAATGAAATAAGGCAGTTCTAGGTGCGACAATCGGAAGTGAAATCCCCCTAGAGCCTTTATAATGTCCTAATTCCATTATGATCTTATGTTCCAATGAATGAGAATCCCATATCCACTAGAAGGTCATGCATAAAGAGTTGGGATGTCAGGACAGTGAGGCCCAGGAGTTAAGACCTTCTTTTCTCACTGAAGTGGATAATCCCATTTTAGGGATTCAGGAAACATTACATGGTCATTTGAGCACACTATAGAGGAAGGGAAAATGGGCCGCCAAGCAGCTAAGGGGTTAATGAGACAGCGGAGAAGAGAATTCTAAAGGAACAAATATCCGGAGGAATCGTAGAAAGTTCCAAAAAAGAGTTGGATCCTATTATTGGGGCTGATTTAATCCAAGTAAACAGCTTAAAGACCTCAGACGCTGTGATTACCTCCTACAAATAGCAAGAGCGCCCAACAATGCCCCAGCATGCACCGGGACGGCCTCATTCACTTGTATTTAGGGGTCATTTACATGCTATAGGTGGGGATTACAGTTTATCAGAGCTGCATTGAGCCCACGGGGCTGCTTACTCAGGAAGGCATAAAAACTGCTTAAAAAGTTCTTGAAAAAGTAAAGAATGAAACATTTTTGGAATCCAAAAACATTTCAAAAATGGTTTAGTGAATTCCAAGTCCTGGAGACTGCGGTATCATGAATGGTACATCGGGGAGGCACGTAGGAAGAGTAGGGTAGCGCGCACTACATTCCCTAACCCCCACTGCACATTGGTGAACGCTGCATTGTACAATTAACGTTAAAAAAGGTCAAATATATTTTGCCCTTTTTTTGGCGCAAATGAAAATAGTTGATCCTGTTGGCTACAGCGGTGAGCGAGCTTCATGAATATGCTGTTATATACTAGGAGGGGTATACAGACCTTGAGTCATTTATAGCGCTCCTGCCATTCTAAACATGCAGCATACGTTTAAGATGCTGTAGAGAAGTATTTGAACCCGTCCAGAAGCCGCAAGTTATTTTATTGGTTTTCTTTTCAAACAAAGAAGAAGAAAAACACACACCACCCGCGCCAATTTAAAGAGTCGCCATAGCCGCCATATCATCGACACTATTTATATTGTACACTGAATGGCCCCTTTATTAGAACCCCAGCCTTTCATGATTGGCACTTCTTGGTATGAAAATTCTCCCGGAGGGCAGCAGAAAAGTCTTCCGTGGATCAGTTTCGTGAGAATCCACAATAGATGGGAAAATCCAGCGATCTGAGCGACTTCCAACAAGTGTGATCAAGGAAATACATCCAGGAAACGGAGATCCTGTGGACGTAAACTCGTCACCAAAAGGGGTCAGAGGAGAATGTCAAGAATTGTTCTGAACAAGCTGAGCACATTCAGGAGCAGCCAAATAAAACTGGTATCAAAATGCATAGCTCACCGTTCCTTATGGATGGGCTATAACAGCAGGCGCCCACTTCCAGGGGCATTGTGTCTAAGAGAAAGGCGAGACTCCAGGGGGCAAAAGAGCGCAAAAAATCTATCACTGAGCAACAGAAAAACATCTCCTGGACTGATTGATCCAGATTTCTGTTGCTCCGTGCTGATGGAAGGTCAGAATTTGGCACAAGCAGCATGAATCCTTCCTGTCAGCTGGTCAGAACATGCCAGCACCTCTATTTAATCTGCAGCAACTACAAGAAGCTTCCTGTCCACATGGGCCGATAATCCTGCAGAATGATTTCATCACCGAGTGGAATTTATACCATGATGAACTGCTCCAATTCTGAAGTCCAAAGAAGGTCCAACGCGTTACTAGATGGGAAGGGGGGGAGGGGGTACCTCTAAAAAAGTGGTCAATTAACAGGGGCGTAACTATAGAGGGTGCAGGGGATGCGGTGGCACCGAGGCCCAGGAGCCTTAGGGGGCCAATAAGGCCTCTCTTCTCCATATTGGGAGCCCAGTACTATGAATAAAGCATTATAGTTGGGGGCCCTGTAACAGATTTTGCATTGGGGCCCAGAAGCTTCAAGTTATGTCTCTGTGCAGCATGGTTTAGGTATGGGTACGGGTACAGATACAGATAGGGAAGGGGGGCAAGGCTCACGTTTTGCATCAGGGCACCTGAACCTTTAGTTACACCCCTGGGTCAATATATTATATATCAAAACAACCAGTAGAAAATTAAGGTACAATTACAGAATATAGAGCAATTAGATTATACTGTATTATGTAATATAGACATTTTTAGATATTTTTTAGGTTATTTTAAAATTGGCCCAAAAAAATCATAAAACAAAAAAATGCAATTAATTCAAAAATGGTTTGATTTTAATTAGGGGGTTACACTTATTTATATTACAATTTTGCTAGTCTCTAATGTTTCGGGGTTTGTTTTGTTTCTCACAACATATTTTGTTTGGGATCTCCTCTGGGAACGTTGTATGAAGTACATAAGTGTCAGTGCTCCCGCGCCTCGGCTCCCTCTCTAATGGCATCTTAATCTGATGACGGTGAAGTGAGGTTTCTGCACATTCTAGTATCAGTGGGAATTTCTGCCCTTCGCTGACAAGTATTATGGGTCGGCTTTGACATACAGCCCTGCAGAGCCTAAATAGGGCTCCATTCTTTCCCAGCGCTGAATGAGAGCTTTGTGCCAGGGATTCATTAAAGTGCTCTGCACAGACCTTCCTAAATAGGCCTCAATAATGAACAGTCGATTTAACTGGAAAAGCTGCTGGAGTTGTAAAATTAAAAGGAAATAAAGTCCCCCCCCCCCCCCCCATCCCGTAATCTGACCGAAAGAAAGTTCAACACAAAAATGTCATCTTATGAGGCAATAGTAAATATAATATATAGTAAATAATCAGGAAGAGAGACAGAGGCAACATATACACCATCGACATGGTGGCAGGAAATAAAAATGGCTTGTTCTATCTATCTAATATCTATAAATCTCATATCTATCTATCTAATATCTATAAATCTCATATCTATCTATCTAATATCTATCTCCTATCTATCTAATATCTATCTCATATCTATCTATCTAGCCAATATCTATCTGTCTATCTCTCATATCTATCTATGTATCTATCTCATATCTATCTATCTAATATCTATCTCATATCTATCTATCCAATATCTATCTATCTATCTCTCATATCTATCTGTCTCCTATCTATAAATCTCATATCTATCTATCTATCTATCTATCTCATATCTATGTAATATCTATCTCATATCTATCTATCCAATATATATCTATCTATCCAATAACTATCTCTCTCTCTTTCTCTCATATCTATCTACCTATCTATCCATCCATCCAATATCTATCTATCTATCTCATATCTAACATAATATCTATCTATCTCATATCTAACATATCTATCTATCTATCTATCTCCTATCTATCTATCTATCTCATATCTATCTATCTATCTATCTATCTATCTATCTCATATCTAACTAATATCCATCTATCTCATATCTATCTATCTATCTATCTCATATCTATCTATCTATCTATCTATCTATCTATCTATCTATCTATCTATCTATCTATCTCCTATCTATCTCATATCTATCTATCTATAAATCTATCTCATATCTATCTATCTATCTATCTATCTATCTATCTATCTGTCTCATATCTATCTATCTATCTATCTCATATGTATCTCATATCTATGTATGTTGTATCTCTCTCTCATATCTATCTATAAATCTCTCATATCTATCTATCTATCTATCTATCTCATATCTATCTATCTATCTATCTATCTATCTCATATCTATCTATCTCATATGTATCTCATATCTATGTATGTTGTATCTCTCTCTCGTATCTCACTATCTAAGGGCTCACACCCACTTGCGTTTTTTTCACACGATTGTCAGTGGGACTTTCTAATGTTAAGAACACATCACAAGTTGGTGTTTTGCAATTTTTGTGCGATGTGTTTTCAACATTAGAAAGTCCCATTGACAGTCGCGTGAAAAAAAACCCCTAAGAAAAACGCAAGTGTGCAGGGGCCCTAATATCCAATTATCTATCTATTTATTTCAAATCTATCCATATCTCATTTCTATATCTATCCGTGAAGCTGCCAAAACATTTCCCCTTCCCATTTGTGTTGCACAAAGTTTCTCATTGTATCTCTTTTCATTTAGGTGGCCCTGACTTTTGAATCACCCTGGAATACCCCTTTAACAGTTCAATGGAATCAAAACACAATGGATGTGAATCATGTGATCCATAAAAACTGGAGATTGAATTTTGCTTTCCAAAGTTGTTTTAAAAGAATGAAATTTGATATCTGATTGGCAGTTTTGGGCGAGTTGCTTAGTAGAGTTTTGATGTTTTTAAGCCCAAAATATACAACAAAACTGCATATTTTTTATTATAAAGGGCTTCTCTGCTTTTGCAATCCCTCTTTATTGAAAGTGTCCTGTGTTAATAAGCTGATCACAGAGTGTCCTGCTGCCGGAACCACCAGCAATTATCTGTGGAGGAACCTCACAGCAAGTATTCAACTCCTGTACAGCGCCGCCACTGGACAAATGAAGTATTACAAAAGTTTTCATAGAAATCAATGGGCTGAAATGTAATGCAGAGATATGTAGGACACTCTTTGTAACCGATCTATGTTGAGGCCAAGGCTACATGCACATATTACATATGACCTGCAGATTTTCCATGTGGGTTTGCACACAGTACAATATAATCTGCAGTATAATACAATACCATCACAATATATGAGACTTTAAAGGGGTTTTCTGTTTGGGAATTTAAAAAAACAAACGCTTTCTTTACCCCCAGCCAAGCCCCTCTGTGCATTATATATCTTAATTCTGCATGTAGACGTGCTCAGCTTTCCCTGTTCCTGCAGTCGCCCTCAGGAAAAGAGTCAGTAGTAGAGCGAGCATACTCGCTAAGGGCAATTACTTGATCGAGCATTGTCCTTAGCGAGTACCTGCCCGCTCGAGAGAAAAGGTTCGGGTGCCGGCGGCGGGCGGGGAGAGCGGGGAGGAACGGAGGGGAGATCTCTCTCTCCCTCTCTCCCCCCTGCTCGCCCCTGCTCACTGCCGCAACTCACCTTTCGCCCGCGCCGCCACCCGAACCTTTTCTTCCGACCGGGCAGGTACTCGCTAAGGACAATGCTCGATCGAGTAATTGTCCTTAGCGAGTATGCTCGCTCATCTCTAGTCAGTAGGTTAGATTATATGGCATCATGGGCAGAATTTTTGTTTTTGCTGCACCCTCCTGTCATAAGAAATAAAATATATTTCACCAGAGCCAAGATCATAACATAAATACAGCACCAGAACCAAGCTTATAACATAAATACAGCACCAGAACACCTCAGTGAACAAATACCTTACCAGAACTAAGTTCATAACATGAATACGGCACCAGTACCAAGCTCATAGCATAAATACAATACCAGAATGCAAATACAACAGCAAAACAAGGGCATAGCATAACAACAAAACTTAAAACCAAGATTTGTACATAAATACAGCACTAGAACCAACCTCAGTACATAGATACAAGACCATAACTAAGCTTCTAACATAAATAAAGCACTAGAACCAAGGTCAGTACATAAATATAAACCCAGAACCAAGCTCAGAACATAAATACAGTACCAAAACCAAGCTCAATGCATAAATACAGTAACAGAACTAACCAATTGTGTTGTGGGGGTGCCAATGCGCTGACAGTGGTGCTTTGAAACATCAGAAGGGAGGTGATCTAGCCAGGAGGAGGATGATTCATGTAGGACCACTAGACACTGCTGCATATAGGAAGGAAATCATCTGGCTGTGCGGCCCTAAGGTCGTCAATCGCCCGCAGGCTACATCTGCCAAGTGCCCCTCATGCAGGCTGGTAGCAGGCACCTAAGGCTGGCCATGCAAGAGATCTCCCTTTTTTAGGAATGTTGACAACTATGTCAAGGTAGCAAACATGGTCACTTATTCCGACCATATATGGTCCTTTCCCAGAGAGCTTACCAATTGCAAAAAACTGTAACCCCCTTGTATCGGGAGAAAACCTCAATATCTAATGTATTTGTATGGTTTAATTAGTGGTGTGATTGACAGTGATCAACATTGACTCATGTATATCTCTGGAGGCAAGAAGGGGTTAAAATCCAAAACAGTCAACAAACGTCTTGAAGACATGCAAAAAGAAAAAAAACACAAACTGCAAACAAATAGAACATGTAGCACAAACCGCTTTCTGATGTTAATGGGCTGAAAGAATGAGCTGAACGCAGATGATAGCAGTGATCTAATTATCGACAGGCTGATATAACTGAGCCGCTGAAAGAGACTCCGGGAAAAGGCTGCAACCGCACACAAAACAGCCGGGAACAATGCGCCACTTAGCAACAGGGAGAAAGAGGCTTCCCCCCCACCGCCACAAAGGGCAGTTTTATGAGCATTTCTGTCTTGTTTTTCGTTTACAAGAAAAGTCAGGCCACACGTTTAAAGAGATCTCTACCAAGGTTACCCCCGAAATGTACAGAGCGCAGAAATGCTTTATATTGAAGAATTGATTTTGGGGGGAAAATGAGTGTAATTTTTCAAAATTGCCCATTAAGCCTAAGCCAAATTAAAGTCTGTGTTCACCTATGGAAAATAAATTTACATAAAAAGTAGAGTCAGTCACTGTGTACATACATTACTTATTCTGTACTGATCCTGAGTTACATCCTGTATTATACTCCAGAGCTGCACTCACTATTCTGCTGGTGGAGTCACTGTGTACATACATTACTTATTCTGTACTGATCCTGAGTTACATCCTGTATTATACTCCAGAGCTGCACTCACTATTCTGCTGGTGAGGTCACTGTGTACATACATTACTTATCCTGTACTGCTCCTGAGTTACATCCTGTATTATACCCCAGAGCTGTACTCACTATTCTGCTGGTGGAGTCACTGTGTACATACATTACTTATCCTGTACTGCGCCTGAGTTACATCCTGTATTATACTCCAGAGCTGCACTCACTATTCTGCTGGTGGAGTCACTGTGTACATACATTACTTATCCTGTACTGATCCTGAGTTACATCCTGTATTATACTCCAGAGCTGCACTCACTATTCTGCTGGTGGAGTCACTGTGTACATACATTACTTATCCTGTACTGATCCTGAGTTACATCCTGTATTATACTCCAGAGCTGCACTCACTATTCTGCTGGTGGAGTCACTGTGTGCATACATTACTTATCCTGTACTGACCCTGAGTTACATCCAGTATTATACTCCAGAGCTGTACTCACTATTCTGCTGGTGGAGTCACTGTGTGCATACATTACTTATCCTGTACTGACCCTGAGTTACATCCAGTATTATACTCCAGAGCTGCACTCACTATTCTGCTGGTGGAGTCACTGTGTACATACATTACTTATCCTGTACTGACCCTGAGTTACATCCTGTATTATACTCTGGAGCTGCACTCACTATTCTGCTGGTGGGGTCACTGTATACATTCATTACTTATTCTGTACTGACCCTGAGTTACATCCAGTATTATACTCCAGAGCTGCACTCACTATTCTGCTGGTGGAGTCACTGTGTACATTCATTACTTATTCTGTACTGATCCTGAGTTATATCCTGTATTATACTCCAGAGCTGCACTCACTATTCTGCTGGTGGAGTCACTGTGTACATACATTACTTATCCTGTACTGATCCTGAGTTATATCCTGTATTATACTCCAGAGCTGCACTCACTATTCTGCTGGTGTAGTCACTGTATACATACATTACTTATCCTGTACTGATCCTAAGTTACATGCTGTATTATACTCCAGAGCTGCACTCACTATTCTGCTGGTGGAGTCACTGTGTACATACATTACTTATCCTGTACTGATCCTGAGTTACATCCTGTGTTATACTGCAGAGCTGCACTCACTATTCTGCTGGTGGAGTCACTGTGTACATACATTACTTATCCTGTACTGATCCTGAGTTACATCCTGTATTATACTCCAGAGCTGCACTCACTATTCTGCTGGTGAGGTCACTGTGTACATACATTACTTATCCTGTACTGCTCCTGAGTTACATCCTGTATTATACCCCAGAGCTGTACTCACTATTCTGCTGGTGGAGTCACTGTGTACATACATTACTTATCCTGTACTGCGCCTGAGTTACATCCTGTATTATACTCCAGAGCTGCACTTACTATTCTGCTAGTGGAGTCACTGTGTACATACATTATATATCCTGTAGTGATCCTAAGTTCCATCCTGTATTATACTTCAGAGCTGCACTCACTATTCTGCTGGTGAAGTCACTGTGTACATACATTATGTCACATGGTCTAAATTGTGGGATCAGTGGCAAAGTGGATTTGCTGATATCTAAGAGTTTATAGCACAGCAGCCATCTGAAGAGAAAAGTTTGGAAGCTTTTCGGATAACTTTCACAACATGACAGACACATGGAATATGACACTGAGCTCAGTTTAGGAATATATCTATCTAAAGAACAATGTTATGACCATTGGAGGTTCTTCCACCATTGGGGTGGGAGGTTATGAATAAAATGTTAAAGACGTAGTGCCAAGATGTACAACCCTCCCAGAATGCAGGGCTCACAGGAGACGCCACTAGGACAGGAGCTGCTCTAAGTGAGCTGATCTTCCTTCAGGGTCACAGAGGGGGAACCTTGCTCTATAACATTCATATCCTCTAATAAGACATGTAAACTAGATGACATCTTGGCACAACGCATTTAGGTTGTGGAATCTGAGTAAAAATAACAAAAAAATATCCAGTTTTTGTAATCCCATTTAAAAAATTGAGCAATATAGAGTCACATTATTATGACCACCAGCTAATACATAGTAACATAGTATGCTAGGCTGAAAAAAGTCAAATGTCCATCCAGCTCAGCCTGTTTCCACCCCCCTCCCTTGTTGATCCAGAGAAAGGCAAAACCCCAATGAGACAGAAGCCAATTTACCACACTTTGGGGAAAAAATTCCTTCCCAACTCCATAATAGCACTCAGAATAATCCCTGGATCAACGATTGAAAAGTTCCTACCGGACTCCAAGACTCGGATCAACAACCCCACTGGTCACCTAATGTCTACATCCTGTAATATCGTAGCTTTCGAGAAAGACATCCAGTCCCCTCTTAAACTCCTCTATGGATTTCGCCATCACCACGTTCTCAGGCAGAGAGTTCCACAGTCTCACTGCTCTTACAGTAAAGAACCCCTTCTATGTTGGTGATTAAACCTGCTTTCTTCTAAACCAGGGGTGTCAAACTTGTTTCCACAGAATGCCACATCAGCCTGATGGTCGTCTTCAAAGGGACGATTGTAATTGTAAGGCTGCCTGTCCACGGACGATTCTTCATTGCATTACCCACGGTGATAATCCAACCGCGGGTAACGCAGTGAACGCTTTCCAAAGCACACGTTTTCGCCTAGACCAAGCTGTCTCATTTTATTATTTTATATATATATATATATATATATATATATATATATATATATATAAACCAGAGTAACCGCCGGACAGCAGCTAGATGGCTGGGAGTGACCCAGTAAGGTGTTGCTCAACTGGGTTCAAGTCTGGGGAATTAGGAGGTCGGGGAAGTACTTGGAAGTCTTGGTCGTGGTCTTCCACCCACTGTCGAACATTTCTAGCCGTGTGACATATCATTCTGTCTTGCTGGAAGATCCCATCTGCCCCAGAGAAGACAATCAGTATGTCTGGGTGTACATGATCTATAAGAATGGATTCAGAACCAAATCGGTTCAGAGTGTCTTCCACATGTTAATCTAGCTCTTGGAGTCAGGTAGGAACTTTCAAAACGTTGATCTAGGGATTATTCTGACTGCTATTATGGAGTCAGGAAGGAATTTTTTTCTACAATGGGCTAAATTGGCTCCTGTCTCATTGGTTTTTTTTGCCTTCCTCTGGATCAACAAGGGGGGCTGAAAATAGGCTGAACTGGATCGACATTGTCTCCCTTCAGCCTAACATACTATGTGACATGGATGAGCGGTCCACAGAGTTTCACGAAAAACCTCCCCAGACCATAACGCTGCCACTGGCTTGTGTTCTTCCAGTAATGGTTGCCAGGTGTTTGTTCTCTGAGGTTTCTCCCCTGACACAGCTACGTCCATCCATTCGATGAAGCAGAAAATGTGACCTACCAGAGAAGGCGACCCTTCGCCAGTCAGTGGTGGTCCAATTCCAATACTGCCATGCAAATTGAAGCCTTTTCTTCTATTGTACGTTTCTTAGCATAGGAGCAGAGCCCAATACACAATAGGGTTCGGTCAGACACGTCTGGTGGCCCCTTGGCTTATTTACATGGCGAGCTGCTCCACCGTGGCGTATCGATTGGCCCTCACGAACCTTCATGGCTGATGTTCACCTCACACATAAATTGGCTGTTGTGCTCCACAGTTTTCACTTCGGCTATTCCAAATAGTGAACGCGAACAGTTCACAAAGTGCGCTATTTGAGAAATACCGCCACCCTCGGCCCAAAAGCTTATAATCATCCATTTTTGCACCTCTGATGAGTTGTCAGTTTACACAGGACGAGTAATATGTGAGCAGACGGCCTATCACACACTTTATACCCACCAAGCCACCCACCATACGCCAGTTCCTTCATGGGCTACGTGCTGCCGACATCAAAAGCAGGAGGTGCTTATAATAATGTGACACGACTGTGTATAAAAAAAAGTCTCAGCTTATAATAAAATATCACCCTATTCACTGGCACATGGTGTTTCACAATTACGAGGGGAGTGAGAGATCCCTGATCCCCGCCTGGTATGTAATAAAAAGTGGAGTTTATTGTCTTATAAAATGTTATTTTTGTTAAGTTTTATTTGATATGCTAATGAGTGCAAAAAAGGAACAAAGGTAAAAAAATGGCACGCAGTCCTATAATACGGCAGCCTGCAGCCTGTTCACATGGGACAGGTATGCTACGAAATGTCTGAGGCGGAATTTCTGCAGAGTAGTTGATAAACCGTCCTAAAAATCCAACATGAAGTTGCTGTTTGTTGCAGATGTCATGGCGTCTTTCTTGGCTAATGGTCCCGTATGAACATAGCCTAATGTTTATATTGTCCTTTACCTAAGCGTCCCCCGGTAGTAACAATTTTCATTGTTGCTACAAAAAAAAATGCTGATCTTTTTGGGATGCTGAAGCAGTGAGTGTGCCACATAAACAGAAACAAAATACATCCTTTATTATTTCAGACCTGCTGGATTTATGTTAGAAGTTTGGTTCTGGTGTCATATTTATGTTATGAGCTTGGTTCTGCTGCTGTATTTATGAACTCAGCTTGGTTCTGGTGCTGAAACTATTATTTGAGTTTGGTTCTGGTGCCGTATTTATTTACTGAGCTTGGTTCTGGTGCTGTATTTATGGTATTACCTCAGTTCTGGTGTTGTATTTATGTACTGAGTTTGTTTCCACTGCTGTATTTATGTGCAAAATTTTTTTGATGCTATATTTATATATTGAGCTTGGTTCTGGTGCTATACCTATGTATTAAGCTTTGCTCTGGGGCAGTGTTAATGGTACAAGCTTGGTTCTGGTACAGTTATTTTTATTCACTGAGCTGTTCTGGTGTGGATATGCTGCTGTTTTGCAGTGTTCTGCACAAGCAGTATAGAGACAGACTGCCTATGAATGCCATATATATATATATATATATATATATATATATACATATACGCACACATAATTTATTTTCCTTTTGGGAGGTCAAAAAATATGCTTACTTAAGGCCAGCACTAGTAGCCACCATTGTGTTGCGAACCTGTTGGAGTGTCTTGACGTCCACAAGGGCTCAAGCCAAGGCTGCTGAAATCATTGTGGTGCCAAACAAACAAGGTAAGCCAACCAAGAGAAAGCAGATATAGCCGCTTGCTATATATCGCTGTCGCCAGCCAGAACCACCTGTATCATTGTATTGCCACTAAGAGACTTTATTGCCATTTCCAACTTCTAAGTAAAGTTCATTTGGGAAGTATGTGGGTCTATATGTATGCTTTGCCGTGAAACTGCCTTATGCACAGCTGTAGCACCAGTGACCAAAAGGCATTTGGCCGGTCCTGTCCTCCTTGGCCCATCAGGTGAGCCTGGCATTGGCTTACAGTGAAATTACATGAAAGTCACTATATGGGACAATAATCAGCATCCAACCCAAAAGCATCGAACATCAGGATAGGGTAAGGAAGAAAAAAACTAGACTGGCACAAAAACTACTGAACACCAAGAAGCTAATCCACTGGACGCAAGGCGTAAGGTCCAAGTGGATTGGCAACAAACATCTCAGATGCACCATGTAGTGAAGGGTTACTTTAGTGTTGATTTTTGGAAGTTATGTTCAAAACTCACAGGTAATTCTGTTGCTGTTAAGGCCGTCTTCTATTGTCTGATTCACCAGGACCCCTTAACCCCTCCAGCGCCTCCAGTGAGTGCTCTCTGTCTGACCTGTCCAGCTGTGTTTCTATAATTTGCCCCGCTACATACCCACAACTCTGCGCTGCGCTTCCGGTACTGACGGTAACTGTCTTCTGTGGACTATAGTGGCTGGAAAGGTAAAAAAAAATAGAGAGAGCACAAAATTCTAGCAGTGATACCAAACATGGACTGCGTTGACTTTAAAACCTTACATGTTATAAGTGGGGACTCTAACCTCTAGATATAAGGTAGTGGATACCAGTGATAGTGGCACCAAACCACTAAATACCCTGTTTCCCTGAAAATAAGACATACCCTGAAAATAAGACATAGTATGATTTTCCAGAATTTTTGAGGATGCAAAATGATTTTTCAGGCTTTGTGAGGATGCTTGAAATATAAGCCCTACTCCAAAATTAAGCCCTGTTTAATTTAAAAAAGTCAATTTAAAACAGTTAATTTAAAAAAGTCAATTTAAATAGTGTTTTTCGGGGAAACCCGGTAGCAAGAACTGGGACACCAAACCTTTAGGTAACAGAGACTGAAGCAGAAAACCTCTACATAACAGAAACTAGGACACTAAACTTCCAGAAACGAGGGCTGCACCAAATCTATAGAATCCAGGAACTGAAGAACCAAGTCTCTGGATACAAGTGGCTGCTTCCCTAAACTAGGAACTAGTACTTCAAACCTCTAGATCTCCAAACCTATAGATAAACTAATGCCCCAATCTTCTAGTTATCAAGAACTGGTGCTTCAGACCTCTAGTGTAGGTTATTACCACAGTGTCCATATTTTATCCATCTACCATACTGCCTGTACACCGTGTGCTCTTTGCTTCGGAACTAGTTCCTCTAAGACTGTTGGTGATCTCTTGGCTAAGATACTCCTTCCACTCCTGACCTCACATAGCTTTATCTCTTGCAATGCCACTCAATTCTCTGCACACTCCTTATCAGCCATATCTTTCGCCTATTTTCTGTGCCTCCTGAAACATTTCCTATAGGAACTGGTTTCTCTGCAACACTAGTCACTGAAATTGGCTACAGGAACACCAAAAGCATAAAACCTTTTGATATCAGTGGCTATGACACCCAGCCAGTAAATACTAAGAGCTTAGTCACCTAATCAAGAAGTGTGCCACCAAACCTCTAAGTAGTAGAGATGAGCGAGCACACTCGTTTAAGGCTCATGCTCGAGCGAGCATCGGTCTTTTCGAGTAACTGATTACTCGTCTGAGCACCATGTGGGAAGGGGGGGGCGGCATGGGGGAGCGGGGGGAAGAAAGAGAGACAGCTCACCCCCTGCCGCTCCCCCCCCCCTCCCGCCACCCCACCGCATGGTGCTCAGACGAGTAATCAGTTACTCGAAAAGACTGATGCTCGCTCGAGCATGAGCCTTAAACAAGCATGCTTGCTCATCTCTACTAAGTAGTAATAACTGGATATAACACAGTGGCTGTGGACACACTTTATAATTGACTAATATGGCATTGGGCCTCCTCTAAGAGGTCTCCTGGTTTCCACCCTTTAACGCGTTTTTGAGAGATCCAGTCTTCAGTGCAAGGAACACCCAAGGAAGTAGTTTCAGTACTGTGACAGCTGACCGGGATTAGTCAAAGGCATCAGAGCGTGGTACAAATGCAACAGGCATTGAGTAGTCAATGTAGCAAGCTAAGGTCAGGGCGGATGAAGTTTATGAAATATGGTTAAAAGGCAGAAGGCCAGGCAGCATTTAGGCAAAGCATGGCCAGTATAATGAGCCGAGGTCAGGAAAGGCAGAGTATGGAAAAGCTGTGTGATCTGACACAGGATCAAAAACGGGAAAAAAGTAGGATATAGATGCACCATCACTGAACCACTAGGAACCTATTGCTCTGACATTTTCCAATGCAGAAGGTACCTTAAAGGGGTTGTCCCTAGATTGCAAGTTATCCCCTGTCACTGCTAAGATACCCTTCGATCTTGAGATCTGGGATCAGGTGACCTTTGTCTTCCTCACTGCAGGTTTACTGCATCCTCTGCAGTGAAGTGGAGACTGAATAGAGTGCAGTTTGCATAAGTGCACTACTGCTCCATTCGCTTTCAATAGGACTCCGGAGACACCCAAGCGGTACCCGCTAGGGTATTTCCGTCAGCCCCATTTAAATGAATAGTGTAATGACTGCGCATTCTCGGCCACCGCTCCCTTCATGCTGATATCACTGCAGGTGGAGAAGCAACCTCCACCGTGGCAAGCAGAACAGAACAGGGAAGACCCCCACTAATCGTCAAGTTGTACTGTGTGCTATGGATAGGAGATAAGTTGCAATCTTGACACAACCCCTTTAAATACCCCGGGAGTGACTGGGATAGGCTGGAAAGACAGAAGCAGTAGCTTGGGGAATAGTGTGGTACAGAATGTGGGGGCGAGGAGGATGCCAACTGCCGTAGGGAAGGGAGGTGGGAAAGACCACCACCAGCCACAACACTGGGAGTCCAAACCAACCAACCTAATTAAAATAAATATATTGTAACCCAAAAATACGGAACATTTTAAAACATTTTTAACGCCCTACAACCTAATATGTCAATAAAAAAAAATCTATCTGAAGTTTGCAAAGTAAATTCCCCAGAGTTAGAATTTAAGTAGTTAAATACCCCTTGGTGGGTGCAAAAAATATGTTATAAAATAGAGCCCTTTCGTGAACAATGGGGCCTTTTATCTTTCTAACTTGGAATCAAGCCTAGTGCCTTGTAAATAAGAAAAAGCATAAGCCTACTAAACCAACCCAGGACATAAAACTGACCATGTGGATCTTTGAAGTTCCTCCTTATGTTGTCTGGAAAAACCTGGAATTACGAGGCAGTTTTCTGTCGAGACTGGGACAGAGGTAACGGGAAAGCTGGCCCTTCAACCGAGCAGAAGTCATTAATTAAGTAACCTATTCTTCCCTATGACATCAGCTCATCAATCAGGTCCCCTATTAGTATTCCGATGACCTGCACGACCTTCAAGTTCTGAACTGGATAAAAGGGTAGAATGAAAATATTGGACCACACACAGGAAGCGTCGGAAGCCTTCTGCTAAGCTTGGAAGAGATCATAGGGATAAACCCAAAACAATCTGATTGCTCTTGCAGGAGCCTCGCCAGGCATCAGAGATGTAAGCAAAGACCTTGTAGAACAATGGAGAAGACTTTATTTTACTTTATCTTTTAGAAATATGTTAATTTTATATCCATTTTTCTTTTATATACAGTATGCTTACATTCTAAATGTATATACTGTATATATATACACATATACATACACACACTCATTGTCAGTAACCCCCCCTCCCTGGAAGTTGTCAGAATAGAAAAAAACTCTCCGTGTGATTGTAACCTTGTAAGTGATTACAATATCAGATCAAAAGGGTAATTTATTATGGAGAACTGACCCCTTGTAGGGAGGCTCTATTGTACTGCCTCTAGCTTGGATAAAGGATGTGATATGGGTGGGCATGGAGTCTGTAGTACCCTGTTGTACCACTTCTAGCTTGGATACAAGATGTGATATGGGGGGGATGTGTTATAACCATTGGGTGTGGACCCACTGTGCCAACCAAATGGTTTAACTTTGGGCTAAAGCTAAGGGCATTATCCTTCCGGGTATTCAATCTTTAACCCATGTACAGGGATCTGGCCTTCACTATGGGGAACTGAACAGGCCGCTACCTCCTAGAACAGTCCTGGTATAGTTGGCGCCTGACCCACTTGGTCGGTGACACTGGTGCAACGCACCATGAGACAGGCCAAGGCACAAAGTCAGGATATGGTCCAATGTCAGGGCTGGAGGCATACAAACAAAATCTGGGTCACAAGTCCAAGGGTCGGGGGCAGACAGAGTTCAAGCAAATACAGGTAACGATTCCAATGGTCAGGGCAGGCAGAGTTTAAGCAAATACAAATAACAAGTCCACGGGTCAGTGCATAGAAATCAGAAGCAGAATACCTTTGTTGGGAGCAAGAAACAAACAAACTCCAAAGCTCAGGCAAGGAGTTAAATAGGTGAGTAATGGCTCATTACCTTGCAGCTGGCTAGGGGCACTGGAAAGGATTAACTCCAACAGTGCTGAAGGATAGTGCAGGTATAAGGCCCCATTATCCAAGGAAAGCAGGACAACACCTAAAAGCATAGACACTCTAATACCCTGTTGTACCACCTGTAGCTTGGATAGAAGGTGTGATACACATGGGCATGGAGGTTCTAGTATTCTATTGTAACGTCTCTAGCTTGGATATAATATGTGGTACAGGTGGTATGGAGGCTCTAGTACCCTGACGGTCCGCCTCTAGCTTGGATACAAGATATGATACAGGAGGGCATGTAGGCTCTAGTACCCTGTTTTATTGTCTCTAGCTTGGATATAAGATGTGATAAAGACAGGCATGGAGGCTCTAGCACCCTGTTGTACCACCTCTAGCTTGTATATGCAACGGCCAAGCTGAGCACGCTAAAGTGGGTGAGATCATGGAGATTGTAACATAGTTGTCACAGGTGGCTCTGTAATACCTCCCAACAGTGGCGATAGGAGTGCTCTGCTCAGCTGTCACACAGTGGCAAGGTTAACGTATATGGATACGTCTACGATAAACAGTTGTTTTGTCACGGGTGATGCCAGTACTCCAACCTGAACTCCCAAGTCTAAAAATGGCAGAATAACTTGTGACGAGTAAAGTAGCTTGTTTTAGTAAAACTGGGAGCACAAAGGTTTACTGAAGCTTTTGATGATAACAATTGGTAATAGCATAAACAGCAGTAAAGGCGTAACAGAACCAACAGTAATGCAGGAATTGAACACGTTGAACGCAGTGGATTTTTACTTGAAAACAATTCCTTCAATTCTGTCTCTATTCTCCTAGAAGTAACTCAGTAAGATTCCCCCTCAGGGCTAGTTAGCTGGTGGGTTTACTGGAAGTGTAAGACGCAGGTGGCATATGGGAGTTAAGGATGGCTGCTGACTAATCCTGGCTTTGAATTCAATGTGTAGTTACATTCGCTGTTTTGTGGAACGCTGGCCTCCAACTCGGATCTCCTCCCTGCAGCGCAGACAAGGGAGCGGAAAGAGACTTCGCTACCCTTGCTAGACTTGTAGGAAACACTGCACACACGACTGGCTCGCTAGCACTCCTCCTCTCCGACTTGCCACACATGCCTTTCTTCTCCGACTCCTCACTCCTCTCCCTTCACTCTCTGCACACTGACTCCTCCTTCACTTCCCCTCTCTGTTCCCGCACTCTCTCTTTTCCACTCACTCTGCATAGGGAATCATGTAATGGTTTCCCACCCTGGGACTCACTCACCAATCAGTGGAGGTGTGACGGACAGCCATTAGGTAAACAGCTATCTGCCAAGGCTAAGCTCTGAGCGTAGGAAGGGGAGAAATAGGGTTTCTATTTTGCGCGGCATAGACAAGTGTGACAGCACCAACGTTGATGCTGCTATTCTGGAGGACCCTCCGGGCCACTACATATACAAGATGTGATACGGGCGGGCATGGTGGCATACAGGTTCCATATGGTATCTTACTGAGTCTCTAGATCATGCAAATTCATGGGCTGTGGAAGTTGGTGCCCCAGATGGTCACATAGATGTTCTATTGGTGATAAATCTGGTGACCAGGCCGCCACGCTAGTGTGACAATGTTGTGGGGACTTCCTGTGACTCCCTGTTGTGTGTGGCCGAGCAATATCCTGATGGAAAATGCCTCTTGGCACACAGGATGTCCTGAACATATCGCTGAGCTGTAATTGTCCCTCGCACTACTACTAGGGGGAACTGACTGTTGTATGCAATGGCCCCCCCGACCATCACACCAGCAGGTGTCAGTGTGTCGCTCCACAGCAAAGGCAGGATTAAGGCACCCACCCGAGGCCTCCAGACAAGAACACGGACGCTGTCAGTACTCAAACTAGTCCTGGATTCATGGCTGAAGACAAGTCGGCTCCACTCTGTAGCGTCCAATTTCATCTATCATGACACCACTGCAAACCAAGGTGACAGTGGGTGGGTGGGAAAGGCAATACATGTAATTGGCGCCATTAGACCAAATATCCTTCAGCCAAGTGCCTGGAAATTTTTCCAATAGACACAGGGGTGTAATGATGGCACCCCCCCGTCTCTGGAGGGCAGACAACAAAATAGTTGGATCTGCTGGTTGTCAAACGATCGGACACTCCTCTCTACTGACGGTCTGTCGGCGGGTCCTGAGCCCGGTCGCCTTGTGTGCCCTCACACATCCATTGGTCCCAACACCTCCTAACAGTCTGGTCAGATGCTCCTCTCTACTGGTGGTCTGTAGGGAGCATCCTGTGCCCGGTCGCCTTATGTGCCCTCAGACATCCACTGGTCCCAACACCTCCTAACAGTCTGGTCAGAACAGCCTGGTGGGGGACAATTCATCGATACAACCATCCAGCTTCTCACATCCCAATAATGCGCCCCCCTCTGGTAACGGGGTGACATCTCTTCTCTGCATCATAGAGGCGTCTAGTGGCCAACAAGCTCTACACAAGTGGAAGAAGAGGTCACTGCACACAAGGAGCCTCCGAGAGCCTTTTATAGGCCAAGAGGGGAACCACTTTAAGGGCCTCGAGTGACAAGACTGTTCATCTAATCACTCCTACAATTTTCATCATTTACAGATCTGCCTAAGGCTGCCTGTCCACGGGCGTTATTGCATTGCGTTCCCCGCGGCGATAATCCAGCATTACTATGGAAAGTGCAGCCCCCGTGTCCACGAGCGGAGAATCATAGCGATACTCTGCTCACGGCCGGCAAATGGCAGCATGTTGCGAATTGCCGCGATTCTCCGCGGTCAGCCTATCTGTAAGATAGGCTTACCGCGGAGATCCATCTGCCGGCTCCTGCTCCTGGTGGAGATCCACCGTGGGATACCGCAACGCCCGTGGACAGACAGCCTAAGATGAAACTGCAGGACGAGGTTTGCAGCACAACAACTTCTTCTAGGAGCGTGATTTTTTTTTTTGCAAAGAGCGTATATTTATATACACTCTTAGTTTTGATATAGTCTTTACTTTTCTACATAGTATATATTTTTCATCATTTTTACATTGTGGGAATTTTACATACATTGTAATTTTAATATTTTTAAATGTTAATTTATATTTTATATTATTTATTATTTATTTCTAAAAATTATGTAAATTTTAATTGATAATTTACCAAAAACAAAGAAAAAACCCATATGGTAAAGAAAACTGAATTTTATTTACTTTAATAGATGACTGATTTGGCTTTGGGCTACTCTTAAGAGCTGATCTAAGAGGTCAACTGGGTTTCACTCTTTAGACAGTTTTCAAGGGAAAATACTAATAATGACCTTTCCTCAGGAGAAGTCATCAATAATTGATCTGCTAGGGTCCGATGTTCGGGACCCCGACCAATCAGTTGAGCGGGCGCATGCTGTCAGCGCCGTAAATGCACAGAGATAGCGGAAGCAGAGGAAGTCTCCGCGACGACCTCTGTGTAGTGGCGGCTCTTGTAACTGCAGGCACGGCTCGCATTGATTTCCTGAGGATAGGTCATCGATAGTATTTTCCACGGAAAACCCCCTTAACACCTTTTTGAGGGATCTGGTCTTCGCTGCTGGGAACCCCCCAGGTCGTTTCCCCAGGACTATTCTCACTGCAGTGGCAGCTGACATGAGCAGGATAAAAGGCAAGAGAATGTGGTACCAAAGAGACAGGCAAGGACATAGTCAGTAGAATAGGCCGAGGTCGGGACAGTCAGAGTACCTGAAATAGGGTAAATCAGGGTGGAGGTCAGGGCAGGTGGCAATCAGGCAAGATGTGGCTAGAAAAAAGGCAGGATAGGCATGGTTCAAGAAAGCTGGGTGATCAGTCAAGAGAGTCAATACCCGCAGGCAGAAGGGATGCAGAACGCCTTTGCTTGGAACACAATGAAGCTCACTGCTCAGGCATCTTCCAGGGGAGAGTTCCTTAAATAACCCAGGAAGATCTGGAGAAGGTTGGGAATGGAAAAGCGGGGAGAGCTTGGCTGAGCATCCACGAACGCCCTGTGAACAGAGGCCAATCCTGGAGGAATCGTGCGGGGTCTGCCACACAGGAGGTGGAGAGCAGGAGAATTCCAACAGCCACAGCCGGTGGGAGGCGAGAGGACGTCCTACCACTCCTGACCACCAGCCATAACCTAAATATGGGACATTTTTGCCACGGTTTATCAACTTTTTAAAGTTTTTTCTCTTTTTAATAACATTACAAACGGAATGAGATTATATATAAAAAAAGAACAATTAAATAAGTGTAAAAATTTAAGCTAAAATCCACAAAAATTACAGCAAAGTTATGGCGAAAACTCCAGATAAGTAGGAATCTGTGAACCCAACTTTAGGGTACTGGGACTGCTGGCTATGGTCTGAGCGGCGACATTGACTATAATGGGGTTTGTCCTGCTGCTGGCATGCCTGCTGACTGTTTCCCGCACGAAGTAGCGCAGAATGCTGCACTATTTTGTCCGGAACTTCCTGCCAGATCTGTACCAGAGGCTCACTTTACTAGCCAGAGGAGCGTTCATGCAGATTTATATTCTTATTAAAACCACAAGGGGCGGGCATAAAGTCTGCAAGATTACATTGCTTCTTCTTTCAAACTGTCCTGCATGAGTGTCAGTTTTCACTGCAGCTGTCATTCTGTTCATGAACCAAGGAGCCCAGGATGAGCAGTGCAATATGTCTGGCTGATTCCTAGGGACAGAAGCGTATATCTGGTGACCGATTCATAAAAGCAGAATCAGCCGGCAGAGACATCAACTGCACAACAGCGCGTACGACCGAACAGCTCTCGCCTCTTGGAGCTCATTTGCATTTGTATCAGACACTTGGCGAATACCGATAAAACAAGCTTTATATTTTCACTGGAATCTGGGTGCTATCATGGGAAACATCTGTGGCTGCAGACAAAGGAGAGGCACGGCGCCCACTGATCCCGTTATTATGCTGTTCCAGCAATCATGTTTGTATAATGCTCCCTCTGTATTCTCATACGCAGGGGACGAGGGTTCTAGCCCTGAGTCCTGCTGTAGAAAAAAATGCAAAATAAATAAATATAAAAAAAGACAAATTCTCTTAAAGTCTCATTTCCGAAATGACAAAAAAATCCTTAATGGTTGACGACCACTAAGAAAAGCAATATTTAGAGTATCTTCAGCTTTCCATAGACCCTGAACGGTGAATGCATTTACCATCTCCCTACATGTCAGTGCCCACTGTAGTTCTGGCATTCTATTCATGAATCAGAACACATCTAGACCTCATTAGACTAAATAGCCTTTTAAATCAGGGTAGGGGGGTTGCTACGCGTGCATGTGAACAGATCCTGCGTGGGCAAAATGTACAGTACTAGGCACAAACAGGCTCAAAAAGCAACCTCGTTCACTGCGCAAATACATTGCACTGAGGGGAGCATCTTTATGCATACACTCGTCTGAAGCCTCCCTTATTGCTGGGCTCAGTCTTGCCATGATGTATGACATGGGATATGAGGATATGAAACTGTCTTCCACAACCTCATCTATGTAGCAGTTTGGCTGTTCCTCACCCAGCTTTAAGCCTCCTACACAGCTGTTACTGTTTCAGCTAATGACTGTATTTTAATCTACATATGAAAATGATGCCCATTCGCACCTGTTTGCTATAACTAGTCTATATATATAAAGACTAAAGCCCTCACTGACTCACTGACTGACTCACTGATTGACTGACTGACTGACTCGCCAAAAGTTCTCCAACTTCCCGATATCGCAGAAACATGAATTTTGGCACGAGCATAGATTATCTCCAAAATAGGAAAAGTAATTGGGTCCCAACTCGATTATTCAATTCTAGCGCAAAAGAATTGGCGTCGAAATTTAACGTACATAATCTAAATCTCTCACTTTCCAATGTCATAGAAACTTAAAATTTGGCACGGGCATTGAATATGTCATAAATACGAAAAGCTAATGGGTCCCAACTTGATTATTCAATTCTATGCGCAAAAGAATTAGCGTTCAAATTTTAAGTACGGAATCTAATTTTCTCACTTTCCGGTATCATAGAAACATGTAATTTGGCACGAGCATTGACTATGTCATAAATAGGAAAAGTTCATAGGTCCCAACTCGATTATTCAATTCTAGCGCAAAAGAATTAGCGTCCAAATTTTATGTACGGAATGTAATTTTCTCCCTTTCCGGTGTCATAGACACGTGAAATTTGGCACGAGCATTGATTATGTCATAAATAGGAAAAGCTAATGGGTCCCAACTCGATTACTCAATTCTATGCGCAAAAGAATTAGCGTCCAAATTTTGAGTACAGAATGTAATTTTCTCACTTTCAGGTGTCATAGAAACGTGAAATTTGGCACGAGCCATGATTATGTCATAAATAGGAAAATCTAATGGGTCCCAACTCGATTATTCAATTCTATGCGCAAAAGAATTAGCGTTCAAATTTTACGTACGGAATCTAATTTTCTCACTTTCCGGTATCATAGAAACATGTAATTTGGCACGAGCATTGATTATGTCATAAATAGGAAAAGCTAATGGGTCTCAACTCGATTATTCAATTCTATGCGCAAAAGAATTAGCGTCAAAATTTTACGTACATAATCTAAATCTCTCCCTTCCCAAAGTCATAGAAACATGAAATTTGCCATAAGCATTGAATATGTCAAAAATAGGAAAAGCTAATGGGTCCCAACTCGATTATTAAATTCTAGCGCAAAAGAATTAGCGTCCAAATTTTATGTACGGAATCTAATTCTCTCACTTCTTGGTGTCATAGAATCATGAAATTTGAAACGGGCATTGATTATGTCATAAATAGGAAAAGCTAATGGGTCCCAACTCGATTGTTCAATTCTATGCGCAAAAGACGTAGCATCCAAATTTTACGTACGGGATGTATTTTTCTCACTTTCCGGTGTCATAGAAACTTGAAATTTGGCACGAGCATTGATTATGTCATAAATAGGAAAAGCTAATAGGTCCCAACTCGATTATTCAATTCTATGCGCAAAAGAATTAGCGTCCAAATTTTACGTACGGGATGTATTTTTCTCACTTTCCGGTGTCATAGAAACATGAAATTTGGAACGGGCATTGATTATGTCATAAATAGGAAAAGTTAATGGGTCCCAACTCGATTATTCAATTCTAAGTGTAAAGAATTAGCGTCCAAATTTTACGTAGGGAATTTAATTCCCTCACATCCTGAAGTCATTTTATATAAAGGAAACGTCGCATGTTACCTCCCCGTGATGTTTCCTGGGTAACGCAGAGAACTATGCAAAATGGTGAACATATGTTTTTCCAGTATCTCTAAAGTAACCACGACTTCATAAGATTTTCCGTGTGAACACCAGATAAACACCAGTACCAAATTAACTCGGGCGAAGACGGGTATATCAGCTAGTTAATCATATAGCTGACAATAAGCCTATAAAATCCCTGACTCTGTGCAAGTGTCCCTAGATGAAGTGATGCTGTTGTGAAGGTACAGGACGGTCACACCAAATACTGATGGGATTTACATTTCTCTTTTGTTCAGCCACTTTGCATTTTGTTAATTGACAAAAATAAACTATTAACACTTTTATGTTTGAACGCATTCTGACTTGGCAGCATTTTTCCACACCTGCCTAAAAGTTTTGCACAGTACTGTACACCTACGGCTCCATTCACATCTATGCTTATCTTTGCCATTTTTTGGCTCTATCATAGGAGCTGAACAACAAGAATGATGGAAGTGCAAGATCTGGCCCTTTACTGACGCAAACGATACCCAGTTGACCCCGTTGACTTTAATGGGTCTATTGGGCTTCAGGTCTGCCCCCCAGAATATTACCAGACAAGATAGTGCAGCATGCAGAGGCTCCAACACAGATGTGAGCATAGCTCATCTCACAGCCACTTATCTTTAGATGGATCTGATATTTATGCATTGACATATTGTATTTAATGTCTATTTCATATCCAATTGTCTGGATGGCTACTTTATTAGAGGCCCAGCCGTCCCATGATTGGCGCTTCCCTGTATGGAAAGTAGAGCTGTGTGCAACATAAAAATCACGTGACAAGTTTTCCGTGGATCAGTTTCAGCGTGAATCCACATTAGATGGGAAAATCCCGCGATCTGAGCGACTTCCAACGAGGCCGGGTCATTGGTGCTGGACTAGCCGGGGCCAGGAATTCACTGTAAAGAGTATACCGAGAATGGCGTGATCAAGGAAAGCAACCAGCAAAAGGGGATCCTGTGGATGGAAACAACTCGTCACCGAAGGGGTCAGAGGAGGATGTCAAGAATCATTTTTCACATTTAAGAGCAGCCAAATACAACGCTGATGCTCCAACTAAGATGTCCGAATGCACAACTTATGACTCCTTAGCATGGATGGGCTATAACAGCAAGCTAGCGGTTCCAGCATCATTCTGTCTAAGAGAACCAGCGGGCATAAAAGCGCAAAAATTGTATCACTGAGCAGTCCAAAAATATCACCTGGTCAGATGAACCTATATTTCTGTTGCACCGTGCTGATGGGAGGTCAGAATTCGGCGCAAGCTACATGAATTGAGTACTGTACATGGCTCTGCCAAAAGAGGGGTTACACTCCAAAGAAACTTCGTTCCAAGACCCCAGCTCCTGCTGCCCATCCAAAGAATCTAAAGGGGTCATTTCACCTCTACCATTCTGCACGTTGCTCAGTGAGCTGCGGTATTACATACATTTTCTCCTGTGTGGGAACATAAATGGCAGATAATCCTGGTGAAGAATTGCTGATCTCATTCTTTAAGGCTCTGTCTGACGGGATGCTGAATTTTGGGGGCATTTTTCCCCACCCTTTCTCTTTATACTGACTTCCTGCAGTTTGCTGATGGAATTAATAACATAACCAGCAAGACGCCGAGCACCACAGAGGGAGGGCGCTCTAAATAATTATTAAACCGCGCTGGGCTGCCGCTATAAATTACCGTGTGGCCCGAAGTTTCAGCAGGCTAATCCTGTGGCTCTCCGCACTTTATTGCTCTTGCCCCCCCTGCTGTCAAAGCCTTATTAAAGCAGCTTTTATATAGAGCACACAACCTCCAGGAGACGGACAGAGCAGCATTTTATGGTGTAGACCAGTGTTTCCCAACTCCAGTCCTCAGTGACCCCAACAGGTCATGTTTTCAGGATTTCCTTAGTACTACACAGGTGATGTAATTATCATTGGCGCCTCAGTCATTGCCACAGGTGGTTTTACTATAGGATATCCTAAAAACATGACCTGTTGGGGGTCCCTGAGGACTGGAGGTGAGAAACACTGGTGTAGAGGACCTCATTAAGAAGGTATGTGCATCAAGACATGTTAACCCCTTCCAATCCACTGTCTGCCATCTGAAGACATTATGATTTAAGGCTGTACAGCTCCGATGTTGGAAGACATCCGTCAGAGTTCTCTTACTGTATATTGCCAGCCTCTCTGCTGTCGGAGCCTATCCAACGTGTCACTTCATGCAGTACTGGCTTTAGCCAGCAGATAGCGCCGTTTTACAACCGCAGAAAAAAGTAAGCCCCCTAGGAAAACCAGGATACAAATTGGATTGGAAAGGTTTAAGGTACAATACGCTTGACGCTCCCGACCCCAATACAGCTATTTAGGGTACAGAGGGAATAGTTGCAACCGACTCCTACTGTCATGTAAGAGGGGAAAGCGCTACCAGACTTCCCTCTTAGTAATACCGTAGCTCCCAACTTGCAATACCTGCTAGCCCTTGTTAGGCAAGGGGAGCGGGCTAAAGAAAAAGCCGTGCGCCTGATTAAGGTACATGGCTGTGACTTAGGTGTACAGAAGCGTTAGAAAGGAGTAGCGCTAGTCAGTGATGATCCCCAAATCCTGGAGGAGTCTAAACCTTTTTGGCCCCTCAGCCACCCTACAGACAGTTTCTTGCTGCACCACAAGGAAGAGGACAGGTACTGTTATAGAAAGCGGAGGAGCTGCTGCCAAAGAGGAAGAGGTAGCTCGAGCCTAAGACCCTATTTGCAAGAGGGGCTGTTGGAGAAGGCAAGGAGCACTACACAGAGTGACCAGAGACTGTCTGTGGCCACCAGAGAGAGGGAGAGACTATTCTAAATCCCCAAACTGGTGGGGTATCAGGATTACAACAAGGATCTAAGGAGAATGTGGTAGAGTCATCCTCCAGACTAGCCTGGAGCAGTGGTAGGGGAGATTCCCGCACAACGGATTGGTAGGCCTAAAAAAAACTGTTAGGTGTGCTCCCTGTAGGGACTTAGCAACCAACAGGCGTGGTGCGCAAGACCGGAACTGTTCAATTAGAGTCAGTTATGAACTGAGATATTGCCACACAGCTGCGAGCTTACCCAATAGAGGTATAGTGGAAGGTGTTCGAAAGCCACGTTTCATGTGAACTGTGCTGCTAGGAGTAAAGTGTTAACCCCTTAGAGTGTCTGTAGTGGCCCGAAGTGTATATATGTGGGCCCTCCATAACTGTCATAAATGTCATGTTTTAAATTTGGATACTCTGTGCAAATTGTCTTGTCTTTAGTTATGTGTATTGCACAGCTGCAGCATGTGAGAGTTTAATGTCTGGGATATGTCTGGAAATTGTAATAAGTTATCTTGTCATGTGAGTATGCAAGGTGTACATATAAGTGACAGATAAGAAAGGGATGGTCCATTGCTTCAACGATTGAGTGGCCACATGGCGGTACCTTCAAATCGGCACTGGTGCATTATGTCTCCACCAGATGTATGGGTGGAGACATAGGTTGGCCGCTGTCAGTGAGAGGGAACTCCCAGGGTACGCGGGTTAGTTGGTATTACTGACAGGGAACTTTCAGCTCCCCCATGATATGGCCCTGGGCAGCCCACATGTCGTTGCCCGGCGCCGCGCTCAGACCTCTCCTTCGCTCCCATTGCGCTGTATCCAGCTCCACTGTCACTCTCCCCATTCCACCTGTGGCCGCTGCAGCCAGGCCTGCTGTGACTCTCGTCCCCGCTCTGGTGCATCACTCATACCTGACCTCAGCTAAGGTTCCCCCAGTGGCTGCTACAGGTGGCCATGTTGTCACTCTCCCCGTTCCCCACTGTGACTGATGGCCCAGCTACGGCGCGTCACTAATACCTGGCCTCCGCTACGGTTCCCCCTGCGGCCGCTGCAGAGGGGACCACTGTCACCGTCCATGGTGTGTCGGCAGAAGGGGGAGGGGGGATGATGCAGGAGCTGGTGATCAGCATCAGTAACCACCACATCTTCAGGGCCAGCCCAGCTTCCAGCGGCATGTGTGTGGGGGCCGGGAGGATGAGGCAGGAGGTTGAGCTCAGGAGGGCACGTCTGCGGCAGATAATCAGCCACTGGGGGCATTTCCTTCAACTCAGGACTGCTAAACCATGTCTCCACCCATTATTCGGATGGAGACATAATACACCAGTACCCCTTTAACCCTCATGTGGTGAGGGATGGAAGAGGAAGATAGGTACAGAGAGAGAGAGAGAGAGAGAGAGAGAGGGACCAGAAGCAGAGTCATGCAGATAACTAGGACTGTAGGCCTGGTGTCATCCTGTGTCCGTGTGTGTGTGTCCGTGTGTGTGTGTCCGTGTGTGTGTGTCCGTGTGTGTGTGTGCGTGCGTGTCCGTGTCCGTGCGTGTCCGTGCGTGTGCGTGCGTGCGTGTGTGTGCGTGCGTGTGCGTGCGTGCGTGTGCGTGCGTGTGCGTGCGTGCGTGTGTGTCCGTGTGTGTGCGTGTCTGTGTGTCTGCGTGTCTGCGTGTGTGCGTGTCTGCGTGTGTGCGTGTGTGCGTGTGTGCGTGTGTGCGTGTGTGTGTGTCTCCGTGTCCAGGAGTGGAGTCATACACATAACTAGGACTGTAGGCCCCGATGTCAGTGTGTGTGTCTGTGTAGGGGCTGAGTCATACAAGATAACTAGGACTGTAGGCCAGGTATCATCCTGAGTTTTCCTCCCTGACCTTCTTAGCCTGTTCTCCTTGCACTGGTGTGTGAGCTTATCAAATCTGAAAGTAAGTTACAGTCACTGACCGTTCCCAGCAACTGAAGTTATCAAGTTAGAGCCCATTTAGAGCCATAGATTTTCGTCCAATTTTCGTTATAACGATTAAAAGTGAGCAATGGTTTTGCTTATAAAGACAGACGTTTTAACTTAACGAAAATCGTTGGAGCACGGACGTAGCGGTCGGGCTTCTCAGTCGTTGTATTATCGTTGTGTAGAGTTTGCATTGAACGAAAAATAAACGATAATTGAGCGATAGTTTGCCAATCATCCAACTGCTAGGTTGAACGTACGCCCTGCCAAATGATTAAAGACTCCCCTCAAATCGCCGAACGACTGAACGAATGTCATTTTAGCCAAACGAGACGCAAACAGCCTGACGAGGGATTTTAAGTGGACTGAAAGACAACGATGAGCGAATCGTTAAAGGGGTTGTCCCGCGCCGAAACGGGGTTTTTTTTTTTTCAATAGCCCCCCCGTTCGGCGCAAGACAAACCCCATGCAGGCATAAAAAAAACAAACCGTCCAGTACTTACCCGAATCCCCGCGCTCCGGCGACTTCTGACTTACCTTGTGAAGATGGCCGCCGGGATCTTCACCCTCGGTGGACCGCAGGTCTTCTGTGCGGTCCATTGCCGATTCCAGCCTCCTGATTGGCTGGAATCGGCACACGTGACGGGGCGGAGCTACGAGGAGCCGCTCTCCGGCACGAGCTGCCCCATTCAGAAGGGAGAAGACCGGACTGCGCAAGCGCGTCTAATCGGGCGATTAGACGCTGAAAATTAGACGGCACCATGGAGACGAGGACGCTAGCAACGGAACAGGTAAGTGAATAACTTCTGTATGGCTCATAATTAATGCACAATGTACATTACAAAGTGCATTAATATGGCCATACAGAAGTGTATAACCCCACTTTGTTTCGCGGGACAACCCCTTTAATGAAAACTGCACAATGGGTGCAACGATTATCACTAAGACGATGGCTTTTGAGCGATAATCGTTGTGTCTAAATCAACCATTACTCGTGTGTGGACTCTCTTACTTTTCCCGTTGGGCATCCTACAGCGTAAGGAACGGTGGCGTCACCCGTGACATATTTCTTCAAGTCCACCACACCACCTAGAAAGGTAACCGCTGCCTCATTATTGCCTGGAAGAGGCCTGGCGGTGTCTTGGCCAAGGTTACGTGTACCCCTCCAGGGAGGGTTCGGTAGTGCCACAGTCACATCCCTAACAACCACCCCCGCCGTCAAATCAGTGGTGTGCCTTGTGCCTCAGTGGTGTGCCTTGTGCACTGGGTGATTGTTTAACAGGCCTGATTTGCCTACAGTATGGATTCCATTTTTCTAGCATTATCATAACTTCACACCGTGTCCATACTATCATCAATCCTAGGATTTAGGTCGCTGTCCACGGGCAATACGGTATCCCGCGGTGAAGCTAATGCGGACTGCGGAGAATCGGGGCAATTCGCAGCATGCTACGAATTGCCCGCCGCAAGCGGAGAATCAAAGTGATTTTCCGCTCGTGGACAGGTGCCGGCGCTTTCCATAGAAATGCTATGGGACAGGAGGCCTTAGGTAGCTGTAGTTTGCTTTTAGTAGCTCAGCGGTGAAGCTTAACTTGCTATTCGTTATTACATCATTATTCTGTTCTTAAATAAAACTATTATATGTTTTTGTACCCCCTTTTGGCGCATCATATCCTAAATCTGCATTGCGATACCACCCTCTGCGACGGCCACAAAAGACACCGGTATTCTAAATGACATGGTAGGTGGGGCCCGGGTGCAGGTTTTGTATTGAGCCCCAGGGGCCACACGATCCACCTCTGGCTGTTACACACCATGGTCCTGCTGTTCTGGGCAGACTGTAAGATCTTGTTCAGATGGCGCAGTTGCATGGTCGCACCAGGCAGTATGTAGTTGCCACTTCCCACCGACCTCTAGTGCACGATGCATTTTTAGATGACTTTGCTGGGCTACAGCAATGGATCCTGGGTTTCCAGTCTTGTAAACAGGCAGCTTTTCATAAACTAGAACTAGGGAGACACCTGCAGGTATGAAGATGGAACTGCCCTGACTCTGCAGCTAGGCATCGATAAACATCAGTAGAACAAAACGTTTAACAACCACAAGTGAAACTTTGTTGCAAAGTTAAAAGGGGTTTTCTATTAAATGGATTGTTCTTCTACGGAATGATGACCAATTCTCAAGATAGATCATCAATATCAGATCTGCGGGGTCTGTCGGTCAGAACCCTGCAGCAATCAGCCGTCTTCCTGTAGGAATACAGCTCTGTACATTGTTCAGTGGCCCAGGTTGGTAGTCCCATTCAGTAAAAATAGTCCTACCAGCAGCACCACTGGTTCCCGTTTGGGTCAGGCTAAATCATGCATGAGCTAGAAAAGGAATCCAAACCACAAAGATTCCAGAGCCATGTATTCCAAAATTAATTAGAAGAACTGGCAGTATAGAAGGATGCAGATAAAATTGCTGTTTATTGCCCCATCACCATAGAAGCATATGGTGATGGGGCAATAAACAGCAATTGTATCTGCATCCTTCTATGCTGCCAGTTCTAATTCATTTTGGGATTCCCTTCAATAGCAATGAGCCTGCAGTACCAACCCAGGCCACTGCACAACATACAGAGCTGTTTGCTTCCTGCAGCAAAAAAACAGCTTCAAACACAAAACCACCAGCCTAGGGAACCAGTTGATCACTGGAGGGTCACAGGCAGCAGATCCCCACCGATATGATATTGACAACTTATCCTGATGATAGGTCATCAAAAGCTAGAAGTGGGAGAAGCCCTTTAAGGGTGCATTCAGACAACCGTATATCGGCTGGGTTTTCACACCCAGCTGCTATACGGCGTCTCTCTCTGCAGAGGGTGGAGGCTGGAAGAGTCGGGAGCAGTGCTAAGCTCCGCCCCCGTACCGCCTCTCATTAAAAATAGTGCAGGGGGGGTGGAGAGGAGGCAGAGAGGGGGCAGGAGTTCAGAGCACTGCTCCCGACTCTTCCAGCCTCCTCCCCCTGCAGAGAGAGACGCTGTATTTTTCTTTTTGTACCCTTATTTTATGGTGGGGCAAATTTTAATAGAAGTTGGAAAAGCCCCTCTAAGGGGTCAGTCACACGACCACGTTTTCACGATGCACGGCCACAAGATACATAGTGAATGGAGTCAATGAAAGTACATGGGACTTTAATCCATTCACATGAGCGTATAAACACTGCGTGCAGATCCGCCCGTAAAAAAGACCACAGCGTGCGCCATTTCACCACGTATCACGAGTTATTCTTTCCTATGGGCAGCGTATGCATATATGCGCAACTCCGCTAAGAGAGCAGGGAATTTAAAACAAAAAAAAAAAAAAAACAGCGCTCGACAGCGGGTGTGGGATACACATCATGCGCAGTACACCTGCTGCCATACGTGGCGATAGCCGGCTGACGAGCCCTCAGACTGCTGTGTGACCCACGCAGTCCTTTACACATGCGGTCGTATTCACACGGGCAAGTATGATGCAGGTCAGTGAAAAACGGACAGCGTTACCTGCGATTGTCATACACGTAGAACACCTTAGTGATAAACGCACCATTCAAAGCAGACTTACTCATGAAAAAAAGTAATTCCAGTA
Source organism: Eleutherodactylus coqui (assembly GCF_035609145.1). Lineage (NCBI taxonomy): Eukaryota > Metazoa > Chordata > Amphibia > Anura > Eleutherodactylidae > Eleutherodactylus > Eleutherodactylus coqui. Next base: position 518,837,004 of record NC_089837.1, on the reverse strand, counting down.
GTAAAATGTGTCGCACTTTTTTTGAAGTGGCCAAAAATAGGATGATTTTTCTGAGGGCAAATCAAAGACTGTCCCCACTGTAGCCGGGCTCACACGAATGTGTGGTAAGACTGCACACATAACAGCGATTTGTGACTGCGCACCACAGCGAATTTCACACACTCTATCCTGTGCAGTCTGCCTTGGGTGTTTTTTTTTCCGATTTCCCGCTCTGACACTTTGCAACGCTTCATATAAATGCTGCATACTCAGTGTAGTTGCGCATGTACAGTGTTTATTACGGGCCTATAGAGAATAGGGCTCTGCCGCACGGTACAATAGAACATGCTGTGTTCTTTATGTGTGTATTATACATAATGTATATATGAAAAAGTATTGTCATTGATGCTACAAAGTTGCGCTTGTGTCAGCCTGCTTTACGGCGGCCTACACAGGCACTGGGCATCCGACCTTCAAGAAAGCCTTAGCTTTGTTATCGAACTATGGAGTTAGTAAAAGTTGTTTTGAGCATCACAAAGTCAGAACAATTTGGTCTCCCGAATACCCAGGGCGATGAGTTCGCAACCAGAGCTCTGCGCAACACACGGGAAATAGACTCCAGACATTGGCACCTACCACCTGATGTTCCAGGAACCTTTATCCAGCAAGCCCACTTATTGGAGGCAGGCAGGGTCTCCACTGAAGACCCCCCCATGCCCTCCTTTTCTCTCAGGTGATCTCCTCAGATGTTACTACAGCCAGTCATACACAAGGTCGGCCACAAGTATATTATGGCAGCTATGGGGAGCGAGAATATACAAGACTCAAGTTAGTCCGCATGTAACAAAGTAAATCTCCGATTTATTACTATGCAGTATCAGTACGCAGTCATGTGATCTCTCAGATCTGACAAGTTACAAAAATGCTTTATTTGAAAGGATCCAGTCCTCTTTACCACAGAAATATTACATTGCAGGAGAGGTTTGAGGCATCAGGAGCCCCACATCCAGGAGACCCCAACATACAAAAAGTCTATACTGGAAAACAAATGCTCAATTTAGTTTTTATTTTTTTGGAGGGGGAAAGGCGGGGGGGCTATGTACAGCTTCTAGAAGTTTGGAGGAAGAGACTGAAAGCCAAAAATTAGCAGTCATCAGCAGTGATGGAGGAGTGTAAAGCATGGTACGCAGTTGTCTACAGCCGGACCAGCATGAGATCTTCTATTAGAGCGGCTCAGTCACAGTCAGGACACAGTACTGCCCATCTCTGCCAGCATTATTAGATCTGATTATTTTAAATTAAAGGGGTTTTCTAGGCAGAGCTCACCATCAGAGCTGAGATACACCAGGGTCGGAACGGAAGCCATTGCTCCGCCCCCTGTGTAGCGGCCAGCGCAGCTATCACTGCAATCAGTGGGACCTCCAGCCTGCAATTACAAGCGCTGGCCACTACACAGGGGTCGGAGCCACGGCACTACCTAAGATTTAGTTGGAGAATCCCTTTAAAGAAAGTTTGCTCCATGGATTTCAGAAGTCACATTTATACATCCATTAGTAATACTGGGAAGTGGTATTTTATAAGAGGGAGGGAGGGGAGGGTGTAGTTCAGTCGGATGGAGTTGACGCCAGTCTAAGCTTAAGAGGGCGACGGATTCCAAGAACCCCGTCTCACACCCATTCCTGGAAGCCATATTTTAGACACGGGAGGGACTGTAGTACTCTGTGCAGTCACAGTACAGCAGACACAAGTGTTGGCATGGTTCAGGGGCATGGAGTGTTCACCATTAGCCAAGTGTGCCCTAAGACAGCATAGGTTTTAAAAGGAAAAAAAAAAGGAGGAATCACCAAAAACCCCAAAATAGATTAATCTCCTGTTCCTTAAAGTAGGCTATTCGTTCCATATATATGGAAGAGGCCAAGATGTGAATCCCTTCTGTAGGGATGTTCCTCTTTGCTGTCAATAGACTTGATGTATCCTCCAACAGGTGGAAGCTTTCCATGCAAGTCTCGAGAACAGTTCTACTGCATAGGTCCTGAGAAGTTGAAGACTTGGTCCACCAGGGCACAGACCCATTAGATGCCGTTTACTTGCTGGCTGTGCTCTTTAATCCACTTTTTCATATAGGCCACCTCCATTGCCCGAGCTTCAATCACAGACTTGGGGTCATTCGCGTTATTGGCACGCAGGTCCAGGTGATGAGCCCCGTCCGTGATGATAATGGCAATTAGTGAGTCACTGAGGCTCTGCTTGACCCCACCAGCTGACCACGGGTCCAGATCACCATTGCTGTAAGAGAATCACAATCATAACTAAATGTTCTCTTGTTGGCACTTATATCTCTGATTACAAAATATAAGTTTTAGAAGGCTATTAAAGGGGTTGTGCAGGGTTAGAAAAACATGGCTGCTTTCTACCATACACCACCACTCTGGTCCATAGGGTTGTGTGTTGTATTGCAGCTCAGTTGCATTGAAGTGAAGGGAAGCTGAGCTGCAATACCACACTCAACCCTATGGACACGGATGGCGCTGTGTTTGGAAGAAAGCAGACAAGTCTAGACAACCCCTGCTCCTGCAGAATTCCTGGGCCCTAGTAAAAGTCTAAATGGACCCGCATTCATGCAGTCAAAAGGTACACAGAAGTCTGAACTGGATAAATTGCGCCCCTGGTGGCCCTAATGGGGAGTGCCCCTGGCAGTAAAGGACTAGTACCATTTCATCCAAAGATAATTATGTCTATAGTCACTATTGGATATTATCTTTAAACTCTTTTGGGGGCAGAGTTGAACAACCATTGGGTTGAGAAAGCTGCAGTCACTGACCCCTATGAAGTGTCTAGGACACGGTGAACCCCAGGCCTTCTATGTTTGAGGGACTTGTGCTGCCTCAAGCGCAAGTTAAAACACAAATTTTGCCTTACCAGCTCCCATTTGACCTTCTAAACTAAGGTGACCAGACATCCTGATTTAGGCAGGACAGTCCCGCTTTGTGACGCAGTGTACCGCCTTCCGCTTGGACAGCCATTTCCCCCACTTTCTGGTTACGTCTGGTCACCATTAGAGCGATTACCGGCTGAGGTGCCGCGGGTCCCCAGACGGTAATCACTCTGCAGCACCATGGACCGGATGCACACACTGACTGCAGTGTGTGCATCTGGGATGCTTCCCCCTACAGTCCCCTCACCTCTCCTTTGGTTGCTCAAGAGGAGATAGGGGAAGGGGGGCTGCTGCGGGCACACACACAAGTCCAGCTGCTGGCAGGAGCGCTGAGAGGAGTGTCAGCGCTGTTAACAACCAAGAGGAGCGCAAGTATATGGGTCTTAGGGGGAGTGCTAATACTATGGGGCTACTTTGGGGTCACCATTATTGCTGGGCTGGTATAGGGGAGCATTAATACTACTGAGGCCACTGTGGGGGGCCCTATTACTACTGAGGCTACTGTGGGGGGGCCCTATTACTACTGAGGCCACTGTGGAGGGCCCTATTACTACTGAGGCCATTCTACACATGGCAGCATACCTCAAGCTGACTTAGGAGAGGTTTACACAAGACGGAAATGCTGCAGAACATCTACAGGCTGCGGGGAACTGAAAGCCAGAAGCGCCGACAGCGGGAAGCCTTCTTAAGAGATGGATGTAGAAATGCTGTGGAATTTGCTCCCTGTCTTTTTCTGAAATGGCCCTATACTTTTTATAACGACAGAGGTAAAACCATAAGTTGTGATAAGCCCCGCCCCTGACCACACCCCTTTGCCCTGCTTTGACCCTGGGAAAATCTGGTCACCTTATTCTAAACCCAAGCTCCTCCCATCCAGTGACTGACAGCTCACCACACCTGAAGATTATGTTGCTGGCGGTAGTGATGTTCTTCCCACCATACATGGATGTGATCCACTCCGGACGCGGCCTGATGCCCCATTGTTTATAGCAATCGTCCGAAAAAGCCTCGAAATTCCACGCCTGAGGCTCAAACATGTCCGTGACCCCATCAGAACAGAACGGCATCACCATTTCTGTGCAAGCCTGGAGAACAAGACACAAAACATTCATCAAAGTTATCAAAAAGAGGTGGTCAACAAAGCTAAAATATGATCCCCCACCCCACGAAGAGACGGCTGGACTAGAACATGTGCCCAAAATTGCCAGTTTGTCTTCCAGGCTTACAAGTCATGTGCCCACCACCTCATAGAACAAGGCAACCAGCCATGAAGTAGTGCATCTAGTAGCACATCAGACCTTCTCCTTTGGCCTTCAGAACCAATTCATTGCAACAGTCCGAGGATGTAAAGGTGAACTTGGCAGATCTTCAGTTAGCTGGCTTAGCTTTACATCTTTACATTTAGACCATGCCCTCTTTTCGAACTTACAGATAGGGTCTAAAAACACATCAAAAATGTGGTGCAAGGCATGCTGGACAATTTTTCTGGCACATGTTCAACAGTAAATCTGCCCCAGAGTTCCTATACCCAACAACCCCATTAAAGGAAGAGTTAATTGAGTTCATCCCGAAGTTACCTGATAACTCCAGCCAAGATCATCCAGGCTCCCCACCGCTGTCTGAGATGTGTTGAGACATGAGGTGATTCCGGTGTAGTTATAATATACATTAATTGCTTGAAAGATGTTCTGCAGCAGCCCTTTATCATCAAGGTTAGGATTCCTCAAATGTTTGCAAACCTCCTACATAAAAGTGGGACCATTAGTGTCAGTTTTTCCTGCACATTTCATAAACCCATTAGCTCTTAGGGTTATAGTTTTTGTAGAGAAGGCCAACTGGTAGACGGAGTATTACAGGTGATCATAACTCAACGCAACATGGAATATGTAAGTATTTGCTACCTTTTAAAGGTCCCTTAATTTACAGGATGAAACACACCCATTTAACTGATATAATCATGAGAAAATTGATTTCCGTTATTAATTGGAAGGGAGGCAACTTTTTTTGGTGGGGTAAAAGTTTTTGGCGGCCATTTTGAACTCCACTTTATTGAATTCGGCTCAGGTTTTTCAAATGGGAAGGGGGCCATGTGATATATCAGTCTTGTCAAGAATTCACATACACTCTTCAAATACACTAGGGATTTTAAATAGCCCTAGAGATAAGAGTCCAAAGGCCTTAAGTCTGGCGAACTTGGCTGCCATTCTACCGGACCTCTGCGCCTCATCCAGTGGGCAGGATATGGCCCATCCAGCCACAACAGAATGCATTGGGGTGGAAAGTCACGTGGGAACTCGCTGCTCTTATTGAGCACAGATGAGAATATGGTGTCCTCTAACACCCGGCAGTACTTAACGCAGCCCCCCTCACAAGTCTTTTTTTTTTCGCCTCTTTCCTTTGACTGATCACTTAAGTGGTACATAAAGAAATAATACTTTCAATGTGTGGAAGTAACGGGTGGGACCAGGCCTTCACCTCACCCTGTACTTGTTGCCAGTACTTCTGTTCAGTCATCCACATTCAGTTATGTTGCCCTTGGTTGTCTATAAGCCGCTGTTACCTTGATTGGCCAGGCTGGCAGAGGCTCCAGGAAGTTGGCCGGGTACGGGTAGTCCACCATCGCCAGATTCACCCAGGTCTCACTTAACCAGTTTTTAAAGGCTGCTGCATCATCCTGGCACTTCAGTGGAGAGCACAAGTGAAACTCTCTGGAGAGCCAGCCGATCCCTTCATCTGATAGGGAATAAAAGGGTGAAAGGACTCAGATGTGACGTGCAAGAAGAGGAGGCCAACTCTAGAAGTTTGAGGTTTCAATGAAGGACTTTCTACATGCTTGCATGGATTTCCAGTTACATCCTGTATTATACTCCAGAGCTGCACTCACTATGTAAACAGTGACACCACCAGCAGAATAGTGAGTGCAGCTCTGGAGTAGAATACAGGATGTAACTCAGGATCAGTACAGGATAAGTAATGTATGTACACAGTGACTCCAGCAGCAGAATAGTGAGTGCAGCTCTGGGGTATAATACAGGATGGAACTCAGGAGCAGTACAGGATAAGTAATGTATGTACACAGTGACTCCACCAGCAGAATAGTGAGTGCAGCTCTGGAGTATAATACAGGATGTAACTCGGGATCAGTACAGGATAAGTAATGTATGTACACAGTGACTCCACCAGCAGAATAGTGAGTGCAGCTCTGGGGTATAATACAGGATGTAACTCAGGAGCAGTACAGGATAAGTAATGTATGTACACAGTGACTCCACCAGCAGAATAGTGAGTGCAGCTCTGGAGAATAATACAGGATGTAAGTGAGACTCAGTACAGGATAAGTAATGTATGTACACAGTGACTCCACCAGCAGAATAGTGAGTGCAGCTCTGGAGTATAATACAGGATGTAACTCAGGATCAGTACAAGATAAGTAATGTATGTACACAGTGACTCCACCAGCAGAACAGTGAGTGCAGCTCTGGAGTATAATGCAGGATGTAACTCAGGATCAGTACAGGATAAGTAATGTATGTACACAGTGACTCCACCAGCAGAATAGTGAGTGCAGCTCTGAAGAATAATACAGGATGTAAGTGAGAATCAGTACAGGATAAGTAATGTATGTACACAGTGACTCCACCAGCAGAATAGTGAGTGCAGCTCTGGGGTATAATACAGGATGTAACTCAGGATTAGTAGTATATGTACACAGGTACTTAGATTCTCCATTACTGTTTATCTTCCAGACCCTTAGAAAACTCCAATTCAGGGCCAATTTTCAGAAAATTGCTAATAACTTCTTAAACTGCAGTCTCTTATTGGAAACACTCACCAGTTTTGAACATGCGATTTATTGCCGCCCAAGACTTGGTGATACTTTCCGCACATCCTGTCCCGCTCTTTTCAAAGTCATTCGTCACAGTCTGATAATACAGATTACAGGGGACCAAATCTTCAAACTGCCAAATGGGGGCAGAAGCAGCAATAGCCCTAAAATGGCAAGAAACCCCAAAACCCATTAATCCACAGATTATACATTTCTGGAGGGTCCCTTGGACTGCACAATATTAAATGCACCGTATGAGGACAGAGCCCAATACCAGCAAGCAGGCTTATACGGTTTTATTGTGCGATAGTTCTGCCATTTTGGAATACACACATGATCAAAAATAATTACATATATCGCTCCCCTAGATGTTGTCGGATAGATGAAACGTTCTCTGTGATTGTAACGTTGTTATAAGTGATCACAATAAATGATGCTTTTGCTCTGATATTGTAGAGAAACGACCCCTTGTAGGGAGGCTCTAGTCCTCTGTTGTATCACCTCTAGCTTGGATACAAGATGTGATACAGGTGGGCATGGAGGCTCTAGTACTCTGTTCTACCACCTCTAGCTTGGATACAAGATGTGATACAGGCAGGCATGGAGGCTCTAGTACTCTGTTCTACCACCTCTAGCTTGGATACAAGATGTGATACAGGCAGGCATGGAGGCTCTAGTACTCTGTTCTACCACCTCTAGCTTGGATACAAGATGTGATACAGGCAGGCATGGAGGCTCTAGTACCCCGTTGTACCGCCTCTAGTTTGGCTAGAGTTCATGCAAACTTGCTTGGAAATTGTTCCGACAGACACAGGGGTCCAACGATGGTGCCCGATGTCTCTGTATGGCAAACAACGAGATTGAGAAGCTCGAGCTTCTCAGACGCTCCTCTCTACCGGTGGTCTGTAGGGGGCGTCCTGACCCCGGTCACCTTGTGTGCCCTCATCCACTGGTCCCAACAGCCCCTAACAGTCTGGTCAGACGCTCCTCTCTACTGGTGGTCTGTAGGGGGCGTCCTGAGCTCGGTCACCTTGTGTGCCCCCATCCACTGGTCCCAACACCCCCTAAGTGTGGTCAGAATGGCCCGGTGGGGGACAATTTATCAATACGACCATCCAGCTTCTCACATCCCAATAATGCGCCCCTCTCAGACGTAGGGAAGAAAGCCTGTTACCAGAGTCAATCTTTCTATCTATCCACTAATTTCTCTGTGTTGTACAAACTTGAGATTTGAGACTACCATTCTTTACATCCTAAATAGGAAAAGTAAAAAGGTCGCAACTTGATTATTTAATTCTAAGTGCAAAAGTAAGTGACCCCCTATATAATGTAACTAACAGACTTCTGTACGGCACAAACTTGAAATTTGGTATGATCATTCTTTAAGTCGTAAATAGGTAAAGTAAAGGGGTCATAACATGTTTATTCAGAGAATCTACTAGACCTCTCCGTGTATATACACTGAGGATAACATAACCGACCTCTCTGTCTATACTAAAACGCCCATAAACTGCAGGGATGGAGCATGCCTTTAAGGCTAAGAAGGGGCTGCAACCTTCAGTCTGGGGTTAAATTTGAATAAAATGGGGCATTACCTTTAAGGTTCCAGAAGGAGAATGGGAGTGGTGGCACATTCTGCAGAGGGACATCGGTACATACAGCCAGAGGAGAATCTAACGCTCCTCTATGTGTTTACATATTTTATTTCTCCATATCTCTGAAGTAACCACAACCTCATAAAATGTTTTGTGCGAACCGATAAACACCTGTACCAAGGTAACTCAGGCGAAGCCGGCTGTATCAGCTAGTCATACACATACAAAAAAAATTGCTTTCTGTCACCATCTTTTGGCCCCCATGACTATTTTTCGGTCAATGGGGCTGCGCGAGGGCTCATTTTTTGCAGGGTGACCTGTATGTTTAGATTGGTACTATTTGGGGGGGGGGGGGGGGAACATATGACTTTTTTGATCACCCTGTCTTCAACAAAATTAAGTGCAATTCTGCCATTGCATTTTTTTAACCTTACAGAGTTAATCATGCAGGATTGAGCATGCATTTTAATAAATTGGATTTTACAGATGTAGGGATACTAAATTTATAGATTTTTTTTGCAGTGTTCCTGGGAAAAGGTTCTTCCTTTAATTTTTTTTAAAATTACAACAAAAGTTGCTTTGTTTTTTTTTTTTAAATTAGTCCTTATAGGGTCTTGAACTTGAAATTCCTTGATCACTTATACAATATAATGCAATACCATGGTATTGAATTATACTGTATTTTAACAGGCTGCCTATTAAAGGGGTTGTCTTAGTTTTAAAACTAAGGACAATCCCTTACCCATGCAGTAAAACAATGCTGAGCTCTGTTGTTGGCTGCAGCCCGTGACGTTCCGTAAACTTGGCCTACTACTACTACTGGCTCCATGTGTTGTGAACGGCTATGTCCTAACTGCATGAGGTATGTGCAGCTTAGACATAAATAATCAAACGGGTTGATGTCGAATTTAAAGTCTTTCAGGGCAAAAAATAAAATAAAAAATGTGAACCCAACGACTTACCCCACTACAGCATGAGGATACTTCATTCTCAGCCAGGCCGCCAGCATCCCTCCATAGGAGCCCCCGATGGCGATCACTGGGCTATCTTTGGATTCAACGCTCCCTTTCAAAAACCGTATTAGGACGGCAAAGTCTGCAAGAGCCTGCTCCGAGGTCAGGTAGTTCAGGTATTTGGGATCCTGGAAACGGAAGCAGCTTTTAACCCATATATACACAGCCGATATTCTCACACAGCTTGTGCGCCGCGAGACGCACGAAGTACAAGTCATTGTTTGCAATGGTGTCTTTAGGCCTCATGTCCACGGGGAAAATCAGGCCCGCCGCGGATTCTTCATGTAGAATCCGTAGCGGGTCCCTCCTGCCCCGCGGACATGAGGGCTGAAAATCAGAATAAACTCACCTGCTCCGGACGATGCAGATCTTCCTTCCTTTGCGGCCAGATCTTCTTTCTTCGGCCCGGAGGATGTGCTTGGCACACCGGCAGCGTGCCGTGCGCAAGAAAGAAGATCCGGCTGCGAAGGAAGGAAGATCCGCATCGTCCGGAGCAGGTGAGTTTGATTCTGGTACGGGTCTCCCGCGGATCCGGATGGCTTCCATAGGCTTCAACAGAAGCCTGCGGGAGCCGTCCCCGCGGGAGACCCGCACTAAAATGGAGCATGTCCATTTTTTTTCCCGCACGCAGATCCACGCCTGACGGGAAAAATGACATCCGCAGGTATTTAACTACCTGCGGGTGTCCAATGCATCCCTGTGGGGCGCGGATCCGCGTGCGGGAGAATCGCTGCGGATTTTAAGCCCGTGGACATGAGGCCTTACTCTTTAAATGGGCAGTTTCCCTCTTGCAGCCATGCAAACAATTTTTGACTGATATCGCCCATCTTTTTTAATTCTTCCATAGGAAGGCAGAGGAAAGGGGAAAGCAGCAAAAAAAAAAAAAAAAAAAAAAAAAAAAAGACAAAAAAACATGCAGATTTGCAAGTGCAATATTGGCCCAGGTTTCTTGGGCCAATATCTCACCCACGTGGGTGAGGTTTTACCCAATATCACACTTGCCAACAAAAGGGCAGAATATCATCGCAAAGTCCCATAGGAAACGGGAATGCCCCAAACTAGAACATGTTGCATTTGTGTGTGTGGGTGGGGGGGGGGTCCCGCTCGTGTGAATGTATACATTCAAAAGAATGGATTATATATTCCATATAGCACAAAACTTGCCCAAGTTTCTCGTTCGTGTGAATAAGCCCTTAAAGGGTCGCAGTACCACAGAAATACTTACACTATAGGACAGGTTACCATAGGGCATAGATTCTCCATAATAGCGGTGTTCTGCAAATACCAACATAGCGCCGAGCTCCTCAGCCACATCCCACATAAAGCCCTGCACAAAGACCAGAAGGAGGTTAGAGGAACATACAGTATGGGGTTATTATAGGATTTAGGACGGTAGGGGGCTGAGATACATCATTCTAGGCAACTTAAATGCATCTGCAATTCTTTATAGAGGCTGCAGTTCCATTTCCCAATTGGAGCTCCAGATTCCCAGCACAATCTGGGGGTATTGTTTCTCCTTGGGGGGGGGGGGGGGGGGGAGCACCAAGTAGGTGTCAGGAGACCAATAGTTTGTGCAATGCTCCTCTGTGAAATTTGGTATGAAAATGGAAGATAGTAGAATGCCTCTATAGCACCACCTATTGGAAAGCAGGGGTTTTCTAGACAGCATCGGGATACACCGGGTCAGAGTGGAAGCCACTGCTCCAGCTCCAATCCCTTTGTAGTGGCCAGCACTTGCAATTGCAGGCACAGTTCTCATAGAATCAATAAGACCTGCACCTGTAATTACAAGTGCTGTCCACTACGCAGGACAGGGGTGCAACTATAGGCAATGTGGTTGCACCCGGGCCCAGGACCCTTAGGGGGCCCATAAGGCCTCTCTTCTCCATATAGGGATCCTAGTAGTATGAATAAAGCATTATAGTTGGGGGCCCCGTTACAGATTTTGCATTGGGGCCCCAAATCTTCAAGTCCCGCCTCTGGGTTTGGGTACAGACAGAGGGGGGGGAGCTGAACTTTTGCACCCGGGCCGCTGAACCTTTAGTTGCACCCCTGACGCAGGGGTTGAGCAGCGGCTTCTACTCTAACCAGTTGTATCCTGGTACTGACAGCGGGCGCTGCCTGACAAACCCCTTTAAGGTTTATCCTAAAAGTCCTTGTTAGAGTTCACTGGTTTGAACTCACCAACAGCAGCAGGGATATTGAGTGTATTTAGGGAGGTAAGCCAATCTGCATCTGAGCCTAAATGTTTTTTGTATGGGGGAGCCATTGGAATGAACTGTCAGACAAGCAAACATTTGGCTGACAATTGTTGAGAGTATATGGAAGGAAGGGGGTAAAGCTTTAAGGTGATACGTTAGAACATTCAGCTGCAGGAAAAGCCACACGCACCTTAAGAGACAACTCCAACTTGGCAGCCCCCTCATTCTCAGGATGGGTGGTGGTAGCAAAGATCGGACCCCTACTGATCATGAAGTGACGTCATATCAGACCCGCCAGCATCCCTTTAACTTAAAAGTTCTTTCACTAGTAGCCCTGTAACTTTTTTTTGTTTTTACTTTAGTGGCGTTATACCAAAAGCACAACCCCTGTTCATATGTACTATGAAGGCATACGAACTTCAGAGTGGATTTCCCCAATTGGGACTCCCTCCCTATGACCCAGAACGGAGAGCGTTACTCTGCAAGGGTAGCTTCTGTTTTGGTGAGCTTTGTGCCATCCTGGTATTATACATTCATGTACATGGGAGGCCATAGGTTCAGTTGGTTGGCGGGGGAGGGGGGGGGGTGCCCAAAGTGAGTCGGGACAATTAATTATTTTCCCCACATTCTATGAGCAATTGTTACATATTGGCACAGCTGCTTCAACATACATAGACTTACTAATGCAAGCCAGTTTAGTTTCTCAATGAGACTTGCCAATGCCCATTAAACTCACTCGTGGGACCAGTTTCTTGTTGCTACTGGTGGCGGCCCCAGCGGCCAGACCTGCACCAAGTGTGAGCATTCTGTGATATTTTAATTAAACCTATAGGAAAACCCAGTGAACTTCAACTCAGATCTTGAGTATAGGGCTGGGAAACTACTAGGCAACAAGCTTATTGTGTGTCCCTTATACATTTGTATCATGGTGGACAGAGGTCCCAGCCAAGCAGATGTTACCACCATATTAGGAGCCGTGCAATATAGGACATTAGACCAAATCTGTTACTTATGGATTCACCATGCAGGAATACATGATTCTGCACTGCCTCGCACACCACTGTGCACCACTTGTAAGGTGGCAGCGCCACCCGCACGGCATTGTCCTATACGTACTGTGTTATTACTGAACAAGGTGATATCTCCCTCGTTGCCGGTGTAGAAGAGGATCGGGCCTCCAGGTTTTCTCCAGTGGGTATCGGAGACCAGGTAACGCTGCCTAAATGTGGAGTCTTCATAGAACCCAAAGTGGTCGATCTAGAAGTAAAAACAAATATGGATGTCAGCCCAAGATGGCGGGTAAAATTACAGAAGAGTTGAGAACTTCAAAACAAGGAGACCGATTCAAAAAATACATAAAAATGTGTTAAAGGAAGTATTCGGCCTCATTTCCGAGTTTTAGGAATATAGTTTTTTTTTTTGCATATACAGTATAACCTTTCCAACAAGAAAAGCTGTTCAACCCAGGAAGAGTGCAAAGTGCTGCCAGCAGCGTACAACTAAATGAGCGCCGTATGGCGGCATTACCGTGCCACCATGACTTGTCTTCATTGCTGAATCCCAAGTAGTAAACGCTGGGTGGATGGCGTCCCAGCAGATCACATCCACAGACATCGCAGTAACTCAATCACCTTTTGATCTTGCTTTATTAACGCCCTTTAACCTACAAGCACAGTGTCTGCAGCAAGGAGACAGATGGCCATCTGACATCTCAAGTTGCCTTTTAGGACAATTTATGCCAGTGGTGAGAAGGATGAAGACCAGCAGCAGTTGTAGGTGGAGAGCAAGTTTATTAACCCTTAATGTGACCTGCCTAGTTTATTGCCCTAGGCCTCCTTCACACTAGTGTATGCGTACTTGCGTGAGCGCTGTGCATTTGCGTATTATTTCATACTTGCATTTTTCACGCCTGCAGGGCATGTTCATTTGCGTGCGGCAAACAAAGACGCACCGATTGAAATGGCCAATTTGTCTAAGGAGTTCCAAGTGCGTTTCCCTGTGCAATTACACAGCGGTTCACGCATCTCCCAGGGTATTTTGTTTGCATCCCCATTGACTTCTGCATGGGGATGCAAACACGTGCATCTGAACGAATTCATTGAAATCCATGGGTTCTATTCGCATGCGCAAGTATGCCTGTTTAAAAGGAGGCCTTAAGGATAAAGTGATTTTAATAGTCACATGGCAAAAGTCACGACTGATTGACAGAGCCGTAATAGGGTTTTCTCCCCCCCACCCTTGGAACTCTGCCATTTCGGGAGGATCTTTTTTTTTGTTTCACCATTCAGTAACTATAACACAATAGCTTTCTTACCTGGATCAGTCCAAAATTACTAAGGTACCAAGTTTAAGATGATTTTTTTACCACTTTTGCACAGTAAAAAGATGGGTTTTTTTTTGGGGGGGGGGGGGGGGGAGAACACAACAAACTGACTCGCTGTGTAGTGGAGGCCCTCTATAAATGTTAGACATTTGTCATGTACAAATTGTATTGTTAGTGTCTTGTACGTTGTATACATTTGATGTGTATTGCACCTCTGCAGCACTCAATGGGTTAATGTCTGGGTTATGTCTGAGAAATGTATCATGTTGTAAGGAAGTCTGAAGGGACTTTTCCAGTCAGCTTGTGAGTGAGCCGCACAGACCCGGTCTGATCTATTGTCCAGAATGGAGGAGGCCGAGCGATGGCCTGAAGCCTGTCCTGTGCCTACACTACCCAGGATGTGCCAGTGCCGCTACCTGCAGAGTGAGAAGGAGAAAGACACCAGAAGAGACAATGATGACCGGTAGAGAGTAGGAGAGGAAGAGAGTGGCCAGGAGCAGGATCATACCGATAATTGGGACTGTGGATGGTTTGGATTACTCTGAGAAACTCTTCCTGTCACACCACCTTCTAAGAGTGCAAAGGGTTTTGGTTTTTTTCTGGATGGTTACTGTTTTGCTGAACTTCTGTTGGACATAAGTAAACTGGCATTACCAACCATTCCTGGTTTGCTCAGAAAGTGCGTGAACTACTTTATTTACATCTCAAGAGTCACAGCAGAGTATGGAACGGTAGCGTCACGAGTGACAATGGACCTTAAGGTAACCGCCAAGTTACCCTTTCCCTGTGACCTTCCCCAACAGAAACTTGGATGGGTCCAGAGCTACCCTTAGAGTAGGAGATGGTAGAGCCACCGTGACAGAAACCTTTATCTACCCTGCCATCTCCTCGGCTGCTGGGCCCGCTCCTTGAATGCTGCAGCTGTATTTATAGACTCATAACATTTTTACTTTTCCAGAAGCAGAGCTCTGTAAGGGCTTGTTTTTTGTGGGAAGTTAGTTTTTACTGGTACCATTTTGAGGTACAAAAGGCTCTTTGCCTTGAAGAAAGTTTTTTGCAGGCTCTATTTAAATGAAAGCTACAGGAAACTACAGGCCTGTGAGCCCGACTTCTATACCGGGAAAGATATTTGAACAAATTATTAAACAGCATGTATGCAAGTACTTAGATGAAAATGGAGTAATTAACCAGAGCCAGCATGGGTTTGTAACAAACAAGTCATTCCAGACTAATCTAATTTCCTTGTATGACAGAATCACCAACTGCGTTGATCAGGGAAATGTAGTGGATATAGTATATCTTGACTTTAGTAAAGCATTTGACAAACTATCTCATTATATACTTATTGAAAAAAATGACCAAATATGGGACTGACAAGGCAACTGTTAGGTGTATTCACAACTGACTGAATGATCGCACTTAAAGAGTGGTCATAAATGGCTGCACATCCAAGTGGAAGAATGTATCAAGTGGGGTACCACAAGGCTCTGTCCTAGGCCCAGTGTTGTTCAACATTTTTATAAATGATCTGTAGGAGGGAATTGATGGGAAACTGATCAAATTTTCAGACAACACAAAGCTAGGAGGGACAGCTAACACTAGAGAAGAGAGCGAGGGTATTCAAAAAGATCTAGAAAAGCTTGACCAATGGCAGCTAACAGAATGGTATTTTTAACAGAGAGAAATGCAAAGTCCTACATCTGGGCAAGAAGAATGAAGAAAGCACATAGAGAATGGGAGGAATTGGGCTAAGCAGCAGCACATGTGAAAAAGACTTGGGTATACTAATAGAGCATAGACTGAACATGAGTCAACAATGTGATGCAGCAGCCAAAAAGGCAAAAACAATTCTGGGATGTATTAAGAGAAGCCTAGAGTCTAGATCACGTGAGGTCATTATCCCCCTCTGCTCTTCCTTAGTCAGACCTCATCTAGAATACAGGGTCCAGTTCTGGGCACACCACTTTAAAAAAGACATAGACAAACTGGAGCAAGTTCAGAGAAGAGTTACCAAGATGGTGAGCGATTTGCAAATTATGTCCTATGAGGAACAATTAAAGGATCTGGGAATGTTTAGCTTGCAAAAAAGAAGGCTGAGAGGAGACTTAATAGCTGTCTACAAATATCTGAAGGACTGTCACAGTGCAGAGGGATCAGCAGTATTCTCATCTGTACAAGGAAAGACTAGAAGCAATGGGATGAAACTGAAAGGGAGGACACATAGATTAGGTATTAGACAGTGAGGGTGATCAATGAGTGGAACAGGTTGCCACGGGAGGTGGTGAGTTCTCCTTCAATAGAAGTGTTCAAACAAAGGCTGGACAAATATCTGTCGAAGATGATTTAGTAAATCCTGCACTGAGCAGGGGGTTGCACCCGATGACCCTGGAGGTGCCTTCCAAGCTACCAGTCTATGATACTCAGAATGGTACCAAAAACTGCAATAAAAACATCTTTGGAGATTTGTGCCATATACAAGGCCTTTTATCCAGTGTTATATCTTTTGAGTTACATGTGACTTTTGTAATGCCTTTATTGTTTTTTTGTGAGGCAAACAAAGGAAAAACAGCAATTCTGATATCATTTAAAAATTTTTAGTGTTCACCATGCCCAATAAAATATTTTTCATTGTCTGGGTCGTTCTGACCACAGATACCCATTATGTGTTGCATTTAAGAGGTGTGTGGGGGGGAAGGAATGTGTATTTTTATTAACTTTTTTTGTCCTTAAAATAAAACTTGTATTTCTTAATGTACAAACACTATCTTTAGTCCCTGAATGGGACTTGAAGGTGATTGATCACTAGAATAGTAGTAAAGTGCATTCTACTAAGCATATGACAGCAGCCTGTTAAGCTGTGCTGGAGGCAAGGTTTAATAAACCGAGTTACATGGTAGACATTGAGGCCTTTATCAGGCTTCCAACTGCCATGGGAACCCACTGGTACCTTACAGGTCCCATTGCAGGGTGCTGATGGGTGACAGAAAGAGCCCCCCTTCCCCTGTCATCTGTGGTCATACTGCAGTTGCCATTGTGGCATGTAAGGTGTTAAACTGCCAAGACCTGAGGTTTCCCCTCTCCTGGCGGTTAGAGCAGGAGCCTGGCTGTCATTCAGCTGAGCCACCACCTTAAAAAGATGCATGCAAAAGTTTAACGCCCATTAGTGAGGTCAGTAAAGAGGTGTATTGGCCATCACTAAGGGTATAAAAAATAAATAAATAAATAAATAAATAAATAAATGTAGCCTTTACCCTATTAAGGTATATGAAAACAGAAAGTGCAAGGAAAAGACGACTTCCACACTTGCCTGATAGCACCCAGATCACACAGTTTTGGGAGAAATGGGTGAAGACCCTTAAACTCTTACCCAGCATGGTCTTCCAGGCTGCAGAGGTGCTGACAACATGCATTTAGACTCCTCAAGTACTTGGCTCCAGGTGGTAAAGAAAGATCAAATTGGTCAGTTTTCAGTCATGTTAGTTCTTGTGGGGTTGCATTTGTCACAGAGGATACTCCCCTCCTCCCTCTCTGAGCTTTTCTTGGCAGTAAATTACACGTGGTGAGAGCACCATCCATCAGACTAGAACCTTCATTTATGACCCCATAATAGTAACAAGACATGGGATTTTTTGCTCGTTAGGACTTGTGCCTTTCAGACATCTACAACATGTATTGCATCCCAGTAGAGAGTGGCACTCAAGCTGCCACATGTCCATAGAAAGCAAGGAACAAAAACGCCTTTCCTGTTACAGACATTGCTTGGGTTTCTGGTAGTAATGCCATAACTGTGCTTGAATGGAAAACCTCTTAAAGAGGATATCCCTACTTTTTGTACAAGTCGTTGTCCTTCTGATGGAGGTCCCATCCTGTCTGATGAGTTTCCTCAGATGGGACAGATGGGGCGAGTGAAGAGGATTTCCTTGTCTCACTGTGATGTCCATCATAGAAAAGATAGGAAATGAGATTCCCTCCCTTGGATGTTATCCAGGACCCGCTCTGTAAGCCATCAGGAAGCACCATGATTATCCCTTTGTTTTCACATTTCAGCACTAATACAGAACGTTTAAAAGTGCAACTAAAGTCTTTAAAAACTTCTGACATGTCAAGTTTGATCAATGGGGGCCAAGACCCCACCAATGGCTAAAACAGACAGAAGTTCTTATATGAGCCCTGTACCCATTCTGCTTTTTTTTGGACTCTAGACTTTGTATTTTGCCCATTTGTCTCAAAACAACTCCAGCTGGTTTCCAGCTTTGCTGAGCGCTATGCCCATTTCTCTGTTTTAGTGATTGGCGAGTGTCTTCATATGCCCCCACCACCAATCAACACTTCTGATGCATCAAAAGTTTTTTGAAAGTTTAGTTAATGTAACTTCAGAGATTTCCTATATGGATCAATATACACAGTTTAAAGGTTCTCCATGTGGAACAATGCCATTTTGTTAAAAGGCTTCTCCAACAATAAGCTGATTGTGCCCTGCTGCTGGGATCCCCATTGACCAGCTGTGATTTGTGGTGGGAACTAGTAGCAAGTGATCAATTGTACTGCAGTGCCCGCCATGGTAGGGGCAGGGGACACAGGAATTGGGGTGCAATGCGGAAAGCAGTCTTATTTTAACAATTACCCTTTGGAGCTGAAGCTGCCGTAGAAGCTTCTGTTAATGGATAAGCAATATGCGGTTATTCAGAAACAGACAACCTAACTGACTAAGAATATGCTTAAAGGAGATGTCTCACGCCGAAACAGGTTTTTTTTTTTTTTTTAATAGCCCCCCCGATCGGCGCGAGACAAACCCGATGCAGACGTTTAAAAAAAAACAAACATATAGTACTTACCCGAATCCCCGCGGTCCGGCGTCTTCATACTTACCTTGTAAAGATGGCCGCCGGGATCTTCACCCTCGGTGGACCGCAGGGCTTCTGTGCGGTCCATTGCACGTGACGGGGCGGAGCTACACGGAAGCGCTCTCCTGCACGAGCGGCCCCATTGAGAAAAGAAGAAGACCGGACTGCGCAAGCGCGTCTAAAATCGCCAGAAGAGGCGATTTTAGACGGATCCATGGAGACGGGGACGCCAGCAACGGAGCAGGTAAGTGAAATAACTTCTGTATGGCTCATAATTAATGCACAATGTATATTACAAAGTGCATTAATATGGCCATACAGAAGTATATAACCCCACTTGCTTTCATGAGACATCTCCTGCGAGTGGGGGATGGCAAGAATCTGTTCTAAATCACAAAGATCAGCAATACACTTCAACTGTAGAACATGTTGCACCACCAAATGCTTCATCCCATCAATGGCTGTCGTACGCAAGTCTGAAAGGAACACAAGTGTTGTCCAATAACTTGTCAGCAACAGCCAGATGAATATTTGTTCCTCTGATGTCGGCTTAAACTGGCAGGTCTGCGCATGTTGGACCTTTTCCTGAGGGCCAACCTCACTTACACATCTCCAGCAGGATCGCTACTGTAATGTAGGCAACACGTCTTTGGACGTCTGTTGGGGAGGGTTATGGATCACAAAGTCAAGGAACCCGACTAAAGTTTACAGCTTTATTCTAAAAAGGGGTCAGCAGTGCTTAGGTAAAAATATACAAAAAGGAGATATTTACTGGAGGATAAGGAGCAGACATACAAAAACAGTATGAAAATTAAAAATAAATAGAAAATACCAGTCTATGAAGTGGTTTTAAAGAGTCCTGGACGAGGAGCGAGTGAAACATCTGAACCCCGTTAGTTTCAAAGCCTTCTTTGAGTCAGACCTCCATCCTCTTGCTTACATCATCGATGAGCTGGCTGAGTATATGCGCAGATCTTCTGAATGGAAACCAAATTTAACATTTCGGCTCGATTTCCTCAGGATGTACTCCAGTAGAGAAGCTATGGCTGTCATGTCACATAGCGGTGGGAGTGAACAGTGCATCTGCAATATACTCATGGATCAGAAAAGAACCCCTCTTGGCCCGGTGACCTTCAGATGGCCCATAATCCCCATTATTAATTCCTCCTTTCATTAATAACCATCAGTCTCCATGCCACAAGATTTGGTTATTGGACACAACATGAGAGACTAAATGGAAGGGGATGTAACAACTGACATCCCCTTGTAACTTGGTAACTGTTGTGATAACTAAGGGCTTCCTTGCCAGTCCCAAAAAGAGCAAGGGACATCAAAGACCCTCTGGTACAGGTGTGAATGGCAATGGAATGCCTTGAGCTCTACTTGGCAGGAAATACACTTAACCATCTGCCTAGGTCCACTCTACTTCCCCCCCAGAACAGAAAGGTGGCAGATGGACACGTGAAGATTGGGACAAATCTACCAGTATCATTTCACCACACTTGTCACTACTAGTAGCACAAGGTGCTACCTGCAGCCTACTCAGGTTGTACAGGTAGTCCTGCTCTTGCAGATGGCACATCCATAAGTAGAGGCGTAGATGCAAAAGTTCAGCATGGGTAACTCCCCACAACTTTACTCTGTATTGTTCCCTTTCTTAAGCCCACTGATGCAACACTAGCAGTCCGGGACATTGCTAGAATCTTAAAAGATTAAGCTGAGGCTAAATGTAGGGGAACCATTGCAAAATCTGTAACATGTCCCCTTCCCGCAATCATCCATGTGCCATGTAGAACATTGGTGTTTTCTTATATGATAGAGGCCTTTAGGCCCTCCAAGGTTCCAAGTTCTGGTAGCGACTGCTAAATCTGCGCCCCCTATAGCTACACCCCTGTCCATATGTGCTGGAGGAAGAAGAAGGTTTGCAGTGTCTTCCTGGCATAGTCTCAGGAACATGGAGAAGATACCAGGACCCAGGGAAAGCTGGGCAGGGGCATACAAGGGCATCAACACCGAAGGAACAAGAGTACTACAAGGCAATCTACAGTGGGCCTCTGCATGTTTCTGACCAGTTAGAAACAGACTTCTTAAGGGTGGCATGAGGGTCCGACGTCCCGTAGTAGGTCCTGTGCAACTAGATTGGCAGGTACACCATTCTCTTCACAGGCGAGAGCAGGTTCACAAGGAGCATGTGACAGATGTAGAAGAATTTGGAGAAGTCTGAGATCTATTGTGTGATTTAAGTGTTACATTTTCTTTTGAGCAGTGTACTTCTATACACTGTATGTAGCATTCCTACAATGGGCCATAGTAAAACACGTGTGCATTAGGCCTCGACGACAAGGGGTGAAGAACTTGTTGAAAAGCCGCAGAGACTTGGGTTTATAAAGTAGTCCATGCGGTGAGAGTCGGTGATCCTAAACAGCAGAAGCAATTTGGAAACTGTAACATTGACCTACACATGGACACTAGATCACCCTGAATCCTCTAACCAGCAATGACCCATCTGCTCAGCGTGCAATTTCTCACAGGAAACAAGACACTTCATTGTCCAACAGATGGAGGAGAGATCAGGAGACCCACAGATGGGACACCCCAGGAAAGTAATTAGAAGGCACTGCAGCACAAAACAAACTCATTCTCTTATTTCAGGGAAACCAGATATAATAATCCCCAAGAGCCCAGAAATACTGCAAGACCAAGTAGAAGACTCCTGGAGACATCTGCAGCTCCGACAAAGGGGCTTGTTATAGCAATAGTGGCTTCTCGTACAGTCCAGGAGCTGCAAGATACATACTATAGGCCCCGTCACTGACAGCCGAGTCTTCACAGTGCCACGCGTGTGCTCTCCTGTAGACTTGTATGTGAATGCACATGCATGGGAATGACAAGAGCTGGTTGTTCAGTGCCGTGTGCCATCCTCAGTGGTGGGCACTGCAGGAACCAGGGGAGTATTAAATACACATCACCCAATCCCCAGTCACCTTCATAACTTAGTTTATGGTGCTGTAGAGAAACGACCAGTTCCCTTTAATGCCCTTAATAAAGAGGAGAAAGCTGCTTCCAGGACAGTGACTGCGGTTATAGTTTTATATTCACATGGCCATGCCCAGGAGCCCCTTGCTGCAGCCTTGCAGCTGGCGGTTCTTCACTCATTGCACCATTCTTATTACTTGCACAGCTCTGCGCTCTTCTTCGCTGTGTGCTCAGCGCTCTCATTGAAATGAATGGACTGCAGTGTGGCCGGCCCAACCTGCGCTGCATTCACTTATGGTCCAACGGGACCCAGTTCTTGTGATCAGTGAGTGAAAGGAGGCGTGTGGAGGGGGGGGGGGGGGGGGTTTGCAGCAGTCAGACCCCACCAATCAGCTAGTTAACTCCTATATGGGAGGATGAGGGAATAACTTGTAGGTGCCGGAAAACCCTTTACGAAGTACGTTTGGAGTTCCTAAATGTGACCCTCTGGTCCCGGGAACAAACTTCTACAGCAATGTACAATACAATTTTAACAAACTCCATTTCCTTACAGCAGAGGGGAAAAAAAGGAAAGAAAATCCAGTGGAACATCATCTTGCGGTAGATTTATAAATCCGCATTGTGCTCCATTTACTGCAGAAATTACAGAGAATTTTGTAGGAAAAACCCATTGTATAAGTGAAGTCAACGGGCAACTTTTGTTGCTCCCTCCCTGAGGTGTGATCGTACCCTCAGCAGGGCTCCACTTCTCTACTCAAAAGGGCTGTGTTCAACACTTGGAGGATATGAAAGTAGAAGTGGGTACCGGTCTGGTTTTGCCTTTAGCTGAGCTCACAGCTTCAGTTCCTTATTTTCTACTTAGCACCATGCTTATACCAGCCGACTGAACAAGATTTCTCTTTGTGACATCTAGTTAGTAGCACACGATTCAGGGGTCCGCATACACTCCTTGTCCCAAAAAAAAAAATACCTGGTACCAGAGGGTTAGGCCGCCTGCAGACGGGCGGGTCAGATCCGACCCGAGCACCTGCAGGGACCAGCGCGTACTCACCCGCGCCCGCGGCTCCAGCTGTTTGATGTGCCGGCTTGCCGAGCAGCTGGCGCATGCGCAGACCGGAGCCAGCGGCGGGTGAGTGACGTTTCTGTGCGGGGGCTCTACGAGCTCCGCACAGAAATAGAACATGACGCGGTTTGTTTGCCGCGCGAGATTTGGCGCAGCCGTCTGCATAGTATTGCGTTTGTTAACGCAATCTTATGCAGGCTTGCAGCGGCGGAAATCCCACCGCGGAATTTCCGCTCGTGTGCAGGCACCCTTAGGATCTCTTTGATGGGATCATTTATTATGGAGAACTGACCCCTTGTAGGGCGGCTCTGGTACCCTGTTGTACCGCCTCTAGCTTGGATACAAGATGAGGTACGGGGGGCATGGAGGCTCTAGTACCCTGTTGTACCGCCTCTAGCTTGGACACAAGATGTGATACAGGTGGGCATGGAGGCTCTAGTACCCTGTTGTACCGCCTCAAGCTTCGATACAAGATGTGATATGGGTGAGCATGGAGGCTCTAGTACCCCAATGTACTGCCTATAGCTTGGATACATGTGATACAGAAGGGCATGGAGACTCTAGTACCCTGTTGTACCGCCTCTAGCTTCGATACAGGATGTGATATGGACAGGCATGGAGGCTGTAGTACTCTGTTGTACCACCTATAGCTTGGATATAAGATGTGATACAGGCTGGTATGAAGGCTCTAGTACCCTGTTGTACCGCCTATAGCTTGGATACAAGATGTGATACGGGGGTGCATGGAGACCCTAGTACCCCATTGTACTGCCTATAGCTTCGATAAGAGGCAAATGGAGGCTCTAGTACCCTGTTGTACCACCCCTAGCTTGGATACAAGATGTGATATGGCGCACATGGAGGCTTTAGTACTCAGCACCTCCCGTGGTAACCTGTTCCACTCATTGATCACCCTCACTGTCTAATATCTAATATGTGTCTCCTCCCTTTCAGTTTCATCCCATTGCTTCTAGTCTTTCCATGTGCAAATAAGAATAGGGCTGATCGCTCTGCAATGTGACAACCCTTCAGATATTTACATATTTAAATCACAGGTTGACAGATGAATCTACAGTTCTAGTTTTCTGCAGGGTTCTAACTTCTTTTACTCTTGCCAGCCCTCTACCGGTCAGCACTCACATTTGGCAGGCACTCCACACTGATGGCGGTTGCACTCTCTCGCTCTCCATTCATCAGTGGCTTAGGACACCACTGGCATCTCCTGGCAAGGCAGGCCCAGGGAAGGCTGAGGTGACTCACTTGCATCTCAGACTGGAATGGACTGACTTGCAGACACCTTGTATTCACATATGTGATACACGATTATGTGACAAACAAGATACATTTCTCAGACATCTCACGTACCATGCAGTTAACGCATTCAGTGCTGCAGTTATGCAATACGCATCAAATTCATACAACATGAAAGACACTGACAATGCAGAGCATGACACAAATACATTATGGCGGAGCCCCATTATCTCCGGGCCGCTACAGATATAAGATGTGATACGGGCGGACATGGAGGCTCTAGCACCCTGTTGTACCACCTCTAGCTTGGATACAGGAAGGCATACAGGTTCTGTATCCTGCAGCATATC
The DNA here is from genome assembly GCF_035609145.1 of Eleutherodactylus coqui. NCBI lineage: Eukaryota > Metazoa > Chordata > Amphibia > Anura > Eleutherodactylidae > Eleutherodactylus > Eleutherodactylus coqui. Next base: position 518,812,648 of record NC_089837.1, on the reverse strand, counting down.
AGTCCACAATTGCTGTAACTGAGCCTCTAGAGCGTGCAAACTGATAGACTGTTGATATGGTCCCATACATGTTCTATTAGGGATTAATTGGAAATCCTGCCCTGAGGGGAGCTCATGTGGCTGCAGAATGTCCTGAACATATCGCTAAGCTGTCATTGTCCCTCATACCACTGCTAGGGGGGACCAACTGTCGTATGTGATGACCCACCCCCAATCACACCAGCAGGGCCAGAGTGCAGCTCCACAGCAAATGAAACATTGAGGAGCTCACTCCGAGGTCTCCAGACACAAACACTGCCATCATCAGTGCCCAACTAAACCAGGATCTGTCACCAAAGACAACCTGGTTCCCCTATGTAGCGGTTCAGTTTTTTATTTTTGTTTAGTGGGTGGTCAAAGGCTGATATCAAGTATCCTTCAGCCAAGTGCCTGGAAGTTGATCTGACAGACACCGGGCTATAATATTGGCGCAATTTGTCTCTGGATGGTGGACAACAAAACAGAGCTGCTGGTACTTAAGGGACAATCATATTCTCCTGTCTACTGGTGGTCTGTAGGGTGCATCCTGAGCCCGGTCACCTTGTGTGCCCCCATCCACTGGTCCCAACACCCTTTAACAGTCTGGTCAGACGCTCTTCTCTACTGGTGGTCTGTAGGGGGTGTCCTGAGCCTGGTCACCTTGTGTCTCCTCACACATCCACTGGTCCCAACACCTCCTAACAGTCTGGTTAGACACTCCTTTACTGGTGGTCTGTAGGGAGCGTCCCCGAGCCCGGTTACAACGGCCAAGTGGAGGACAATTTATCGATGCAACCATCCAGCTTCTCACATCCCAATAATGCGCCCCTCTCAGACTCTGGTAACGGGGTGAAATCTCTTCTGTGTCGTAGAGGCATCTAGTGGCCAACAAGCTCTACAAGCGGAAGAAGAGGTCACTACACACAGGGAGCCTCCGAGAGCCTCTTATAGGCCAAGGGGGGAACCACTTTTAGGGCCTCCGGTGAGAAGACCGTTCATCTAAATCAGCACAACTCATCTTTTACAGATCTGCCCGAGCTGGAACCGTGTGCCAGGTTTTGCAGCAGAACGGGATTTTGTCACAAATGTGTATTTTTAGCATGTAGCAGGTATAAGGAATCAGGACTAGAATACTGGCAAATATGTAAAGTGGTCACTGACTCCTATGAGGAGTCTTAAAGGGGTTGTCTCGCGAAAGCAAGTGGGGGTATACACTTCTGTATGGCCATATTAATGCACTTTGTAATGTACATCGTGCATTAAATATGAGCCATGCAGAAGTTATTCACTTACCTGCTCCGTTGCTAGCGTCCCCGTGGATCCGTCTAATTCTGATGTCTTCTTGCTTTTTTAGACGCGCTTGCGCTGTGCGGTCTTCTTCCTGGTGAATGGGGCCGCTCGTGCCAGAGAGCTGGTCCTCGTAGCTCCGCCCCATCCCGTGTGCCGATTCCAGCCAATCAGGAGGCTGGAATCGGCAATGGACCGCACAGAGCCCACGGTGCACTATGGGAGAAGACCCGCGGTGCATCGTGGGTGAAGATCCTGGTGGCCATCTTGGTGAAGGAAGAAGTCGCAGAGCGGGGATTCGGGTAAGTAATAAAAAAATTTTTTTTAACACATCCTTTGGGGTTGTCCTGCACCGAACGGGGGGCCTATGGAAAAAAAAAACAACGTTTCGGCGTGAGACAACCCCTTTAAGGTATTTTAATACGAGGTAATTCAGCACAAGTTTTTCTGTACTGACTGTACCTCTCAAAACTGTCAGAAGTCAACAGCAGAGCTGCTACTTTACGGCTCTGCAGATGTAGGGCTGCTGATCTGCACATGGATTTAATCCTCTTCAATAGGTAAAGGCTCCACAGAAGCCATACAAACAGGATTCAGATCCAGGCTATAAAGACCATAGAACAGTTTCCCCATCTAAGGTTAGTGGATGCCTACAGCTGTGAAGTTCCACACAGAACCGACAACAGAATCGGCCACCCGACCCTATGGCCAACCAGGTTGGATCAGTTCCGCTGCAAAATCTGCAAGGATTATTTTCCGCACCAAGCAGATGAGATTTGTTCCATGTCTTGTACCAGAAATGCTGCACATTTTCTGAGAGGAGATTCCACAGCATTTACGTCCAGTGTGAAGGCGGCCCAACAGCCAGCTTCTTAAAAGACCACATTTTCTTGGTACGAAGTTACTGCCGAGAACTCCACCATGTAGGAATTATATATTAAAAAAAAACTAAATAAAAAAAAAAAAAAAGTTGAAGAGCAGATCCTTTAAAATAAAGTCAATAAAAACGTACTACAATGCAAGCCGCTAAACCGGTTATTTTTCTTCAAGCTGTGTTTTATTCGAACAAGCAATCTCGACCGAGAGTTGTTTCATGTAAGAGTGGGACCCGATAGGGTACAGAGGCAGAGAGCGCCGCTTTGCCACTTTTCAGCTTACTGAAGGGGGGGAAAAAAAAGTGAATGACCGGATTCTCGCTCTGTGCAAGTAGGCGGTTAATCTTCGAGTGACTGCCTGTTCAGTGAATGGAGGCGGTGGGCTGGAAGAGATCTCCAATGCTCTCCAGCTCCATTCACTGAACTGCTCCCATGTAAGAGCACCCCAACTCCCTGTATGCATCAGAATACTCATACAACACTGCATGTACTCCTTACCCTGGGAGATTTTTTTGCTGTGACCATTAACACCCCTTGCTGAGTAACGTACTTTGTATAAGCCAAAGAGTGGGATGGGGCAGTTGCAGCGTCCCAGCAGTCACCTAGACACGAGACCCACACTGAGGAGCTGGCGGGGTAGAGTTGGCACTTGCCCTGGAGGGACGCATTGAACCTCAGCGCAAGTACAGCTCGGCCTCTTCCAAGCAATGCTGGGACAGTGGTTACCTGTATACGTGTGGTAGACTATAGATTTGTCACGTGTGACGCCACTGTTCTGTCCTCACCGTAGCTTGTACTCGAGTTGTTAGATGAAGAGTCTACACACAGTTAAATCTTGATAACTCAGTCACTGGGAACGGGCAGTGACCAATGAACTTTACTGGAAGCTTGTCAGAGTACAACATTATACACACCAGTGCAGGAAAGACAAAGAATGTGAGGTCAGGGAGGAGACACAGGATGACACCGGTCCTACAGTCCACGTTATCTGTATGGTAACGCTCCTGGAAGGGCAACACTCCAGAGGAGGATGGGGGTAGGAACATTTAGACACTCACTAAGTATTTGCAGGCAGCTCTGCACTGCGGCCTCTTCACTTCAATTACTTCTTAGAGGTGGTACCTGGAATAGCAGGGCTCAGAATACCTCTCCTCTTCCTCCATCACTTAGCCACATGAGGGTTGAAGGTACCCCCATGTGGCCAGCACGCCACTCAACCATAGAAGATGACAGAAGACACTTTCCTGCTCTCAGACACTCACATTTATAGGGTCTAACATATAAGACATAATTGATACTTTTCCAGACATATCCCAGCCACTTTTAGACATTCATGTCTCACATGCTGCAGCTGTGCAATACACATAACAGACGACAAGACACTTTGCACAGTGCATCCACATTGAAGACATGACATGTATGACATTTATGGAGGGGTCAGAAATATAGACTTTGGGTCACTACACAGCGACTACTGGTCTGAGAACACCTAATGCTGAACAAAAAAAAACAAAAAACACAACTACTAGAATACTGCCCCCTATGTACAAGAATATAACTACTAGAATACTGCCCCCTATGTACAAGAATATAACTACTAGAATACTGCCCCGTATGTACAAGAATATAACTACTAGAATACTGCCCCGTATGTACAAGAATATAACTACTATAATACTGCCCCGTATGTACAAGAATATAACTACTATAATACTGCCCCCTATATACAAGAATATAACTACTATAATACTGCCTCCTATGTACAAGAATATAACTACTATAATACTGCCCCCTATGTACAAGAATATAACTACTATAATACTGCCCCCATTGTACAAGAATATAACTACTATAATACTGCCACTATGTACAAGAATATAACTACTATAATACTGCTCCTATGTACAAGAATATAACTACTATAATACTGTCCCCTATGTACAAGAATATAACTACTATAATACTGCCTCCTATGTACAAGAATATAACTACTATAATACTGCCCCTATGTACAAGAATATAACTACTATAATACTGCCCCCTATGTACAAGAATATAACTACTATAATACTGCCCCCTATGTACAAGAATATGACTACTATAATACTATCTCCGCATGTACAAGAATATAACTACTATAATACTGCCCCCTATGTACAAGAATATAACTACTATAATACTGCCCCCTATGTACAAGAATATAACTACTATAATACTGCCCCCTATGTACAAGAATATAACTACTATAATACTGCCCCCTATGTACAAGAATATAACTACTATAATACTGCCCCCTATGTACAAGAATATAACTACTATAATACTGCCCCCTATGTACAAGAATATAACTACTATAATACTGCCCCCTATGTACAAGAATATAACTACTATAATACTGCCCCTATGTACAAGAATATAACTACTATAAAACTGCTCCTATGTACAAGAATATAACTACTATAATACTGCCCCTATGTACAAGAATATAACTACTATAATACTGCCCCCTATGTACAAGAATATAACTACTATAATACTGCCCCCTATGTACAAGAATATAACTACTATAATACTGCCCCCTATGTACAAGAATATAACTACTATAATACTGCCCCCTATGTACAAGAATATAACTACTATAATACTGCACCCTATGTAAAAGAATATAACTACTGTAATACTGCCCCTATGTACAAGAATATAACTACTATAATACTATCTCCGTATGTACAAGAATATAACTACTATAATACTGCCCCCTATGTACAAGAATATAACTACTATAATACTGCCCCCTATGTACAAGAATATAACTACTATAATACTGCCCCCTATGTACAAGAATATAACTACTATAATACTGCCTCCTATGTACAAGAATATAACTACTATAATACTGCCTCCTATGTACAAGAATATAACTACTATAATACTGCCCCCTATGTACAAGAATATAACTACTATAATACTGCCCCCTATGTACAAGAATATAACTACTATAATACTGCCCCCTATGTACAAGAATATAACTACTATAATACTGCCCCCTATGTACAAGAATATAACTACTATAATACTGCCCCCTATGTACAAGAATATAACTACTATAATACTGCACCCTATGTAAAAGAATATAACTACTATAATACTGCCCCCTATGTAAAAGAATATAACTACTATAATACTGCCCCCTATGTACAAGAATATAACTACTATAATACTGCCCCTATGTACAAGAATATAACTACTATAATACTGCCCCTATGTACAAGAATATAACTACTATAATACTGCCCCTATGTACAAGAATATAACTACTATAATACTGCCCCTATGTACAAGAATATAACTACTATAATACTGCCCCTATGTACAAGAATAAAACTACTATAATACTGCCTCCTATGTACAAGAATATAACTACTATAATACTGCCCCCTATGTACAAGAATATAACTACTATAATACTGCCCCCTATGTACAAGAATATAACTACTATAATACTGCCTCCTATGTACAAGAATATAACTACTATAATACTGCCTCCTATGTACAAGAATATAACTACTATAATACTGCCCCCTATGTACAAGAATATAACTACTATAATACTGCCCCCTATGTACAAGAATATAACTACTATAATACTGCCCCCTATGTACAAGAATATAACTACTATAATACTGCCCCCTATGTACAAGAATATAACTACTATAATACTGCACCCTATGTAAAAGAATATAACTACTATAATACTGCCCCCTATGTACAAGAATATAACTACTATAATACTGCCCCCTATGTACAAGAATATACCTACTATAATACTGCCTCCTATGTACAAGAATATACCTACTATAATACTGCCCCCTATGTACAAGAATATAACTACTATAATACTGCCCCCTATGCGCAAGAATATAACTACTATAATACTGCCCCCTATGCGCAAGAATATAACTATATGACTGCCCTGAAGAAAAAAAAAAAAAGTTTCACGATTTGCCGTTTGTCAGAAATATGAGAATTTTATTGGCCATGAATACAGAGGTGATAACGAAACACCTGTAGATAATCTTCTAAAGCAATTTGTAAATACACATGGGAGAAATTATTCTGGATAAACCTGGGTTGGACTGCTAACGATCCTCCCACCATCTGCTGACCACGTGGTAAGTGCAGAGTTTAATGTAAAATAATATTATGTATTATATATATTTTCTAATTCTTAACTAATGATGAAGTACATCTACAGCCAACGGCTATGAACAGTTTATGTGATGTCTCCAAAAGGAACCCGTCAGTCCTATGAATGCCGTAAACTTGGTTCAGGGTGCTTGTAGAGCAGCTCTGCAAAGTCCAGGGGGCGCATTTTACATCCACCTGCATCAAACTCACCTCTTCATTCAGTGCGCATGCACCCTGTCCTCAGAGTGAGTCTAATATAAGGAGGATCAACTGATCGCTTCCATTCTGGCAGCCAAACCCCACTGATCAGTGGCCACTTTGAAGAATGTGATATGACAAATCACAAGGCTACTATAAAAACAAGTGGGAAATTAGGCATTACATGGTCCTCCAGAATAGGAGCTGCATACAAAGAGGGAGCGCTTGAGCAGGATCCCAACTTCATGATGCGCATACTCCCCAACGAGGCCAGATGTAGGGAGTTTTTTTTCCCACTCTAACAGCGTGGGGCGATGGGACTGGAAAATTGTTTGAATCAGCATTGCATATCTTTGACAAACCATGTGACATGTTTTCAGAGCTGTACATTCCCTGGACGTCTGCATTAGTAACAAAATGTAGTCAGCTTTGCTGACGCGAGTCGTGCACTACATCACTTTTCTTGTATAATCTCACTCTGTATAACCAGATAGTTTATTCTCCAATGTCCTGTTGTATGAGCCTCACAAAACTCAAATTATTGAAGATAAAATGTGGCCGATTTATTTTTTATATCAAGGCATGCTTCACAGTAACCAATCTTTAAAATTAGATTTGTCAGTAACCAGGCTTAGTGTGTCTTTATTTAATGGGCAAAGCACCTGTGAAATCAGCACTTCCAAACTCATCTCCTTTCATTGCAATGCCTTTTGCAGAAGAACTTAAAAAGAGTTTCTGCCTTTATTTTCCTCTTCTTCAACCGATTGTTAGATTTCTACAAGCCATCAAGAATCAGAATAATAATTGCTCAGTGTAAAAGGGCCCTTCAATAAGACCGCGTTGTATTGGTCATCAATGAAGAAATCCAAGTCATTTCCAAGGGTACACCCACTGACTTGCAACTGTACTTGTAGTATATGCCCCCACATCCCTTTATTATACTGGCCAGCACTGGCAGAGAAGATCACCACACCAACTTTCCAAGCCTGGTAGGTTATATGCTAGAGCCAATATACAGTGTGGAGGAAGTGCAGAGCATAGGACTTAGAATAGAATATCTGAGGTGGAAAACAAGGAGTAAAGACCAACAGCTCCAATGTGACATCTGAAGCCATTCATAACATCTCTATCTCAGCTAATCCAAACAAAATGTTCATCAAGAGGTTCTCCAGAACGAGAAACACATGGTCATTTTCTTCCCGAACAGCACCCCCACCCGCTTCCCCTTCCATCCCCCTTACCAATAACAATGCTGCATTCAAGTTGTGGAGGATTATACACTGTCCATCTAATTAGGCCACAACTCTAATCATTTTTTTTTTTTTTTAATGGTCTTGTCACCGGAGGCCCTAAAAGTGCTTCCCCCCTTGGCCTATAAAAGGCTCTTGGAGGCTTGTGAGAAGCTGGATGGTCGTATCGATGAATTATCCTCCACCGACCGTTCAGTCCAGACTGTTAGGAGGTGTTGGGACCAGTGGATGTGTGAGGGCACACAAGGTGACCAGGCTCAGGATGCCCCCTACAGACCACCAGTACAGAGGAGCGTCTGACCAGACTGTTGGAGGTTTGCAGTGATGAAACTGAACTACTACCGAGTTGTCTTCATCAACGAATTCAGCCATGTTAGGCAGGTTTGAGGCGTTCACCTCTAGGTCTCCAGACACTTTGCTGTGGAGCAGCATACTCCCCCCCACAAGCTAGAGGCGGTACAGCAGGGTACTAAAGCCTCCAAAAAAGAAATATGGGCTCACCTCACCAGCAGTATCTTCCAGTGTTGCAGGGAGATCTGAGATTCAACAGGAGGTCCGTCCTCAAGCAGCCGACGGCAAACGGCCAAATTCCATATAAAGAAAAATAGAAGTGGAGAGGAGCTGCTACCGTTAAAAAAATGTCATTCTTTATGAAGTTAAAAAGATAAAGGCTACTATAGCCGAAACGCGCTTTTTTTACTTAATAAAGAATGACATTTTTTTTAACAGTAGCAGCTCCTCTCCACTTCTATTTTTCTTTATACTAAAGCCTCCATCACATCATGTATCCAAGCTAGAGGCGGTACAACAGGGTACTAGAGCCTCCATGCCCCCCATATCATATTTTGTATCCAAGCTAGAGGCAGTACAACAGGGTACTAGAGCCTCCATTCCCGCCCGTATCACATCTTGTATCCAAGCTGGAGGCGGTACAACAGGGTACTAGAGCCTCCATCCCTGCCTGTATCACATCTTGTATCCAAGCTAGAGGTGGTACAACAGGGTACTAGAGCCTCCATGCCTGCCCGTATCACATCTTGTATCCAAGCTAGAGGCGGTACAACAGGGTACTAGAGCCTCCCTACAAGGCATCAGTTCTCCACAATAATTGATCAGTTTACTCTGATATTGTAATCACTAAGGCTGGATGCACACAAATGGGTCAGTTTGCAGTGGAATCGGACCCTGTTCTTGGTCGATGGCTCCACATACCTGTTATTTTTTTGCCCTTTCTGTACTGCAGATGGTCCGGATGGCTCGCCGGATTGCTACAAAATTCCATGTATGTGAAGCCCATGCTTTCCTATGGGTTACTTCACACATGTGATGTTTTGTACCATGCAACAACGCGACACAAAAACCTCACGGGTCCCGCTATATGCGCGCAACTCATGAGGTTTCGCAGCCCATGTTTCCCTATGGAGCCTCCCTCTCTGTTCTGTTGCATCGCATAGCACGATTTTCATGCGGTGCGATGCAACTTTGACAGTAGGAAATTCTACTGTCAAAGCTATAATATAAGCCCTAACTGCAGGAAAAAATAAAAGTAAAAATACACATACATCACCTTGTAAGCAATCAATCACAGCCATTCATCAAGTGCTGGCTGTGATTTGCTAAGCATCAGCCAATCACAGCTAGGGCTTCCAGGAGGCGGAGAGTTTTTTCCATCCCCCGCCAGAAGATGGTGAAGAGAAACAGTTGCGGAGACCCGGAGAGAAGCTACAGCAGCGCCCCAGACAGTGCGGTAGAGGTGATGTATACTTATTTATTTCTTCAGCTACAACTTATTTTCGGGGTAGGGCTTATATTTCAAGCCCCCCCCACCCCCAAAAATCCTTGCATGTGGTGCTACAAAATCACGTGACTGTAGCACCACATGCGACTTTGTAGCACTACGGTTTGGTTTTGTGCGCATGCTCTGTGACCTGTGCAGGAAGGGGGAGGTGGTGAGCTGTGGCGATCACCTCTTGTGAATGCTGGATCCTGGGTTACTTATAAATTTTCCTTTGATTGCAGTCCTGCAACCAATAATCAGAAAACTGCTAAGAAGTTCTCTCTACAAACAGGCGGTGTCACAATATTGTTAGGCATAGTGGTCAGTGTAGGAACTACAGGACTCATTTTAAATCTAGAGGAACATTGAAAGATATACATTTTACCATAAAGGGAATGCAGATTAAGAAGAATCAACTAGGATGTGGCATCAGAACAACTCTTTGCTATCATTACCTATTCCAAGAAGCCTTGTAGACCTTCTGAGAAGACTCGGAGAATCCAGGACGTCCCGTCAAGATTAAAAGTCTCAGCCTGATATATAACACTGCCCAAAACTGAAAGTTGTGAATTTCCCTCATTTCGGAAATCACCAGTCCAAAAGGACAACCATTGATGAAGCCGTGCCCCACATTCACATTACTTACGTCTTCACCGTGAAATCCGTTTATTTCCTAACACCCGGTCTAGTTACCCTACTTTAATGGTTCTTCAGAGATCCCTTCAGTCTCAGGGCAATAACACAAGCGTATTATATGTCCGTAATACGGATGTGTCCCGGCCGGACCTCAACTCCAAGCATCATTGAAGTCTATGAAGTTTGGAGTGGCCATCAGGCTGGGACACTCCTCTCTATTACAGACGCATAAGTCATACACTCTTAGATCACCGACCCCCATCACCGGAGGAGTACTGACCCAATTACAGCTTACCCAAAGCTGACGTCACTAAAGTCAGTATCTTGCAGAACCGAATGCATTAGCAAGTCATTCCATTAGACGTCTTGAACCCATCTAACCAGCTTGTGTCGTTGGGTAAGTCTAGATCGAAAAAGTCAAAGTAGCTCTGACATTTTTTAAGACATTTGTGGGGGAAAAAGTGAGTTTTAACTTGATTTTTTTCATTTCAATTAAACTTTAGTCCCTAAAGGAGACTTGAAAATGTGATTTTTCAATCACTAGGATGGTACACCGCATTACTTATGTAGTGCATTCTACTAAGCTTAGGACAGCAGCTCATTAGACTGGGAGGTGGGGCCCAATATCCCGAGTTACATGGCAGACATGGAGGCCTTTGTCAGACTTCTGGCTGCCAAACACTTTGGTACCTTGAAATAGCACTGTAGGGTGTCAATGGGAAAGAGAAAGGGCCCCTCCCTGTCATCTGCTGACATGCTGCAGTTGCTATTTATTGTGGCATGTAAGGGGTTAAAGTGCCAGGCTCTGAGGTATATATTTTTTACTACAGCTAAGGATGATTTTCATGGAAGGGCTTATATTTAAAGCCCTTCCCCGAAAATCACTGCAGGGGTTGCCGGCAAGCCATAGCTTTCAATGGGGCCACCAGCAGCAGCAGCAGCCCCATTGAGAGCAAGGCTTGTAATCCAAGTACTTGCTCTTAAATGAGCACAAAAATTCGGGAGAGAGCCTGCTCGCAAGTCAAAAAGCCTGTAAGCGGAGGCGCTCTTAACCCGAGGTATCACTGTATGCGGTACATTAGACTGTACCATTAAACAAGTGTGGGGGGAGAGGGGGGTACAATATTAAGGGGTTAGAGTAGTAGAAAAGCTTTTTAGAATCTCCCAAATCTTAAAAGTTATAATACTGGACAATCCCTTTAATCCTCCATGCCTTTAATTGCCATCGGGATCCTGCAGCACTTACAGAGGACCCAATTAAGATGAACATCTGCAGAAATAATTGACTAGTGCTTTCTAATGAACTCCTAACGAGCGTTGTGATTGTGTCCCGTCAGGTAGAGGAAGGATCAGCAGAGGAAATGACAAGTTCCTGTTGGGCTCTGAGAGTGCAGCCTGCGGGGTGACCCCCTGATACCGCGTGTACAGATATACTCATTTCACTGGCAGCGCCCTCCAACTACTTCCTTATTTCCCCCAATTGACAACCAAGCCCATTGTCCTCCCATTGTGTGTAATGCGCTCTTATAGTCTCATTCACGGCGTGCCAAGTACATTAGCTGCGCTGATTAGTGGAACAATCTACACGTTCTACCAGCGATGACCGAGTCACCCAGAGAGCCATTGTACATTCACGCCAGCTGGGTGATGCCAGTGGGCAGAGCAGCTCCTAAATACACCAATTATTAGCGCCCCCGGTCCTCACTGTTGGAGGAAGGCAGAAAGTCACGTTGTAATGTGGAAGATTCATATATTTATTAATGGCCTGTAGAAACATTGTGCCGGGAAATACCTGCAGATGGCACTAAACCATGTAGAGGAACAGAAGAGAGGGTACAAGGCGGGTGCAAGAGGGGGCAGGAGAGCCCCAAATAAGGTGTAACACTGAGAACTGGAAGGCTCTGCGCACGGGCAGAGGAGTACATGCCACCGTTACACAGTATATGGGGACCGCCGACAGGGGAAAGGACTTGGGACTTTTAGTTAACTGCAAACTTAAAGGGGTTTTCCAGAGGGAATACTATTGATGAGCTATCCTCAGTATGGGTCATCAATAGGTGATCGTCCGGGTCCGTCGCTCGGGGCCCCAACCGATCAGCTGAGCGGGCGCATGCTGTCAGCAATAACAGAGGTCTCAGTGGAAGCCTCCATGTAGTGGCCGGCGCTGGTAACTGCAGGCACGGCTCGCATTGATTATAATGAGACTTTCACTCCGACCTCTGTATATTTGCAGCACTGGCAGCATGCGCCCGCTCAGCTGATCGGGGGGTCCCGAGCAACAGACCCCGGCCGATCAACTATTAATGACCTATACTTAGGATAGCTCATCAATTGTATTCTCTCTGGAAAACCCCTTTAAGTGGAGCAACCAGTGTCAGGCAGCTGCTGCCAAGGCAAATCGGACCAAATCGGCTTGAGCAGGTACAAAGGCGGACAACTAAAGTAAGAAATGGAATGGGCTCCAATACCAGAGGGGCATCAGAATTGGGGAAAGTTAGTTTAGAAAAAGAAAAACTGCTGCGGGGCGACCCAATAACTGTGTATAATATTCAGGCGATAATACGGAGATCTCTTCTATGAGCTATATACACCCATACTGTAACAAGGGGGCGCCCTTCACGTCTAGAGGAAAGAAGGTTTGTCTATAACATACAAGGGGGTTCTTTACTGTAAGAGCAGTGAGACTGTGGAACCAGCAGCGCCGGCCCCATTAAAAACAATGGGAGAACATTGTGATATCCTGCCGCTGCTGTGACAGCCACGCCGGGGGATTCCTTCAGCCCGCAGGGATGTGAGGCTGTCGCATCCAAGGGTTCCCACATGTCCTCAACGGGGCCGGAGGCAATACTAGCCCCACTGAAAACAGCAGAGGAGCTGCGGAAAATAAAATCGCACAAAACTCTGACAAAGATTGACGGGCGGCGCAGAACTTAATGCCGTAAAATTTCAATTTTACCGCCGTTTTCACCTTTTAATGGAGGAACAGCCCCTATGCGGAGCCGACCTCACAGCCAAGGGGGCCTCAGCCCCCCCAACCAGGAGATGTACAATGTATCAGATGGTTTACTTGTCGGAGTCCAGTAACAAGTTACAGATGTAGCAGAGCTGAGATGGTTACATTATAGGGAGAACGAAGCCTCAGAGAGTTACATGCCGGGTTCACCGGCACAAGACCCCGTAGTCGGTCAGCGGGGCTCAAGACTTCACTGACAATCACAGATTAGTCTTCAAGGAGGAAATAAGAATCAAATGTCAGCAGAAGCGATTGCAAAACACAGGAAGCCGCAACTCCTGATGAGGAGACGCCACTTTAAGCCTTAAAGGGGCACAACAGCCTAGGATGCCCCCGGCATGGTACATAAGGGTTAACCGGACCACCACAGATCACACATCACCTCCTGACTCTACAAATAGACCCGGCATTTACTGTATAAAGAAACCGCAGCTCTTACCTTCTGGTCAAAGTACAACGTCTCATAGGTGGGAGCAGAGCGCACTACAGAGCCCAGCATGCAAGACAGCAGCAGGCAGCTCCATCCTGACAGCCGGAGAGATGCCATGTCTGCTGCCTACCAGGGGATTCCCTGTCTGCATAGACTGAAGGAGGAAGGACTATCCCAAAGGGGGAGGAGCTCATCCTCCACCCCTTTAACCACATCACTGCCAATAGGGGGGAGTAAATGGCTCTTTAAATCCTTAAAGGGCCAGTCAACCTAAACTCTTATACTAGAGCAGCGGCGTTATAAGAGGAGCGGCTGATATCACTCCCACGTATGCAGGAAATAAATATACGGGACGGACGGCAGGTTTTTTTACGTCCTATCGCTCATCACTTTGCAGAGCGTGCAATCAGCTGTGGAATGGCTGATAACAGGGAACAATAGAATGTAATGTATCCATCTGCCCAGAACATATGGCCGGAATCACACAAACGTATTTGCGCACAAAAAATTTGTGCGTACAATACACAGAAAATAGAAGCCGCTGATGTCAGTGGGTTCGTTCACAGGAACGTACTTGGCGTGCGCAAATCAGTAGCGCAAAAAAAAATGCTCTATTCTCCTGCGTATTTACAAAAGGAAAGAGAACGTTGTGAGCCCGTGAATCTATCCCAACGGCGGCGACATCGGGGCGAGGTTTTATGCGCAAAATGAATCAAAAAGTGCAGTAAAATATGGCGTATCGCGCACAAATGCGCAACACTCATTCCTCAAAAACGCCGCAAATACATGTCCACTAAAGGTGCGCGATATCGGACCAACTGCGAAACGGTTCACATGAGTGATTTTTCTCTCAGTCCAATATACGCGACCGTAAATCGCTTCCATGCGTGTATTCCACGTGTGCGGATCTTTGTGCTCGCAGAAAAAGTACGCGGAGGGGCCGGAGTATTCGCTGCATCCACTGCAATGGACGTTTCCGAACAGGACGAGACGCGTATTTTTTTTACGTGCGTCGAAGATTGTGTGAAAAAAAAAATACGCTCATAAGAACGAAACCATAAAAATCAGTTCTGTTCCTACAAACACGGCTGCACGAACGGACGCGGAAAAAGACGGTCCTAGGTTCTATTTTTGAGCGTTCGTGTTTCAGCATCGCCCATCATCGCTTCCCTTCCATGGGTTCTATTTTCTGCGGATTGCCCGCGCAAACATTTTGTGCACAAATCCGTCCGTCTGCGTCCAACCTGAGGCTACTGACCCCCCCGCCACGTGCTCACCGATATACGGACAGCTCGCGCATTCATACATTCGCATGTCCTAAGGACTCTTTCACGCGAGGGCAACATAGTTGCACCAGGAACGAGATGGATTTGCGTGCGTATATCAGCACATTTAGGGGTGGCGTCATATGAGAACAAAAACGCTCGCTCCAGCGCAACGCACTTGTGCTGTAAAGGAGGGTTTTTTGCGTACGTGCCTGCGAAAATTCTGTGCATATTTGCGCAGGCTCCACTCGCTGACATGGGCGGGGGGAATCACCCCACACTGATTTAAATGGCTATTAAGTCAAATTAGGTGCCAGTGTTTGCGGGTAGGCGCAGTGATTTGCGCATACTCGCGTGTACATTTGCGCATACTCGCGTGTACATTTGCGCACTCGCAGATTCCTAGAGCAGGCCGTGGTTTTAATGAATTGAGGAGGTTTAATTTTACTAACCCTGTATATATATATGTGTAATTTTTTTTATTATGACAGAGAAAGTGGCGCAAAAGAAGAATTCTGCAAATGGCGGGCGCTGACTGACAGTTACTGACCCTCTGCCCTACCGCAATAGAGCCACATGCTGCCCCCTAGTGGAGATAAAAGATACAACAGCTTACGGCTCTCAGTAGGGGCTCATGTCCACGACCGTGTCTTCACCGCGTATCACGTGTCCATGCTGATACACGACGAACGGAGGCAATGACATTCAATGGACTTTCACTCTTCCATTCACGCCGGCGTGCGGATGCGGCGTACCTATACGCGCCAGAAATAAATCGCAGCGTGCGCTATCGCTCAGCATATCATACGCAGCCCATCTGCGTACATAAAAACAAACGCCGTAAGCTGTAATTAAGGTTCTGCGCACTTTATTAATGGTTACTATGGTTACATGCAATAATAATAGACTGTAATCGCATCAAAGCAGTGCAATCCGGTTTTTAAACGCACGCATAGACGTGAAGCGGTGAAACAGGACCTGCGGAGATGTCTTTAGGCCCGCGGCACACGAACGTATCTGCGCAAAAAAACATGCAGCCTCTTCCAGCAGATATTGAAGTCATTAATTGCCCGTTAAGCGCGGTTGCTTGTTTTTTTGCACGTGCAAAAAGTACAATAAAACACGCAATTGCGCTTACGTCCGTGTGACAGCGGGCTCGGGGCGGATTCTGACGGACATATTTGCAGAGGCGTTTCCACACGAGAAAATCTCGCCTGTAGAATGCGACAAAGTGATGCCTTCAATTTCAATAGATTGGTTCAGGCGAACGTGTTTTTTCTGCGCAAACTCTTCATCCAAAACCACCGGTCCGCTCCTTCTGTGTCCGTGTTACGCAGAAAGCTGCCGTAGACTTCTATGGCGGCTCCAAAAAAGGAAGGAAGTGACGCTGCGGACAATGGAGGGAAAAGAAGACGCAAAAGGAACTGCAATTAGGCTTTTAATCGCCATTCTATCCCGCGGGAAGGTGTAACACGCCAGCGGGTGAACGGGCATTTCAGTCGCAAAAACCAGCGACCTCTCTGCGGGCACGGACGGATCAGACGGCTTCTTGGCATCTCACAACTTCGTTCATACGAAAATCTGTTGCGTACCGGCGAATGTAGTTGCGCGCGCTCGTCTGAACCCGCCCGTACGCAGACTGTGCATCCAGGCAAAACAATAGTGCAGCTGAGAGAAGACAGGACCGTGAATACTGCGTGCGGCCAGATACGGTGGCGTCCATCTTCCCGCGGTCTGTTTTCAGACCCCTGCGCTCCGGCATGTAGTTTGAAAATCCAGCGAAGTCAAAGACATTTCAGGCGCAGCCGCACCCCGTGCCTCCGCGGTAATTGTGCCGACACACGCCTGAATCCGCCTTCAGAGAATTTATAACGGGCATTGGCGTGGCGCTCGCGGGTAGAGCAGAGGGCGGGCCGTTTCTGTAACGCACCCGTAGGAAATAATACGCAGGCTTTCTGCAGTATCAGTAAAGAGCCGGCAGTGCCACAGTCCTTCCATCGTGCCGCAGTCTACCACACCACAGTCTTTTCACCGCGCCCCAGTCCTTCCACCGCACTGCAGTCCACCATGCTGCAGTCCTTCCACCGCGCCAGAGTCCTTCCACCACACCGCAGTCCACCATGCTGCAGTCCTTCCTCCACGCCAGATTCCTTCCACCACGCCGCAGTCCTTCCACCGGGCCGCAGTCCTTCCACCGCGCCACAGTCCTTCCACCGCGCCGCAGTCCTTCCACCGCGCCGCAGTCCTTCCACCGCGCCGCAGTCCTTTCACCACGCCACGGTCCTTCCACCACGCCGCAATCCGTCCATTGCGCTGTAGTCCTTCCACCGCGCCGCAGTCCTTCCACCACGCCAGATTCCTTCCACCACGCCGCAGTCCTTCCACCATGCCGCAGTCCTTCCACCGGGCCGCAGTCCTTCCACCGGGCCGCAGTCCTTCCACCGTGCCGCAGTCCTTCCATCATGCCGCAGTCCTTCCGCCGCGCCGCAGTCCTTTCCCCGCACCACAATCCTTCCACCGCGCCGCAGTCCTTCCACCGCGCCACAGTCCTTTCACCGTGCCGCAGTCCTTCCACCATGCCACAGTCCTTCCGCCGCGCCACAGTCCTTCCCCCGCACAATCCTTCCCCCGCGCTGCAGTCCTTCCACCGCGCCGCAGTCCTCCCCCCGCGCTGCAGTCCTTCCACCGCGCCGCAGTCCTTCCCCCGCGCCACAATCCTTCCCCCGCGCCGCAGTCCTCCCGCCTCACAGCCTCGCTTCTATTTTCCGTTTTGTGGGTCTGGCACAGCACTAAACTCGCAGGCTCACACGCACACAATCTATTAGCGTGTTCTGCACGCAGGGAATGGAGCCAATGAGAGGACAGCGATTGTCACTGATCCATTCCCACTTATGTATAATAACTGCGCAAAACAGAACGCAGCGTGATACTCCGCCACAAGCAGCGACACGCCTGCTCACCGCCCAGCGCTGCGTTACACAACGCTGTGCGTCCGGCCTGACGGTAGTCGCATGTTGTTCTTCTGGCGAACGCGGCGCTGAACGTTTCTTTCTTTCCCCAATATATAATAATGTCCCCCAATTGTGGTTTAGAAGGACGCCATTATACGTCACATGACCGCCGAGGCTGGTGATTGGCTGCAGCGTCACATGACGGCGCTTACAGGACTAAACAACCGCCAGCGGCGACACCGAACCACCGACGCTGGAGGCGGCCGCGCCGCTCACACCGCAGGGCGCACCAAAATCCGGCAGGCATGTTTTACAGCATGTGCAATTCCACATCAAAAGGCGCAGGTTGTCCGCAGATTTGGTGCAGAATTTGCCATCGTGCGACACATTCCGCCCCGCGTGAAAAAGAGGCGAATTCTGAGCGGTTGGTTTTTAAATTTGCTGCCACATTATTTCTGGGGCCACTATTACTATGAAGGCGTGGCTTAAAGCAACGGGGCGTGGAATTGGAATCCTTCAGACGCCGGCGGTTATGTTATGCATAGCAAACGACATTGGTTCACTAAAGCAGGGACAGTCCTAATATCAGCAGTTGTAGAGTTAAGTCACACGCCCGGCACCTGTCCTTGTCACGTCACTGCAGGAGGAGAGAACGCCATTTTCTTGAAGATTACCTTGCTATAAGCGCTTTGCCGTCAGCTACGACAACATGGCGCCCGTGAGCTGTGCTGGATGTCGCTAGATATAATTGTGCTCTAGTAAAGCTTTTACTCCATCCAATCACAGCAGCCGTTACATTCTCACGCTTACAGTAAGGAGCGCTCTGATTGGAGCTTGCGGTCTCTTGGACCTAATCAGGACAATAACGTTGTGGTGACGTCACCGCGGCGCCTGGTTTCAAAAGCTGACCAGGAAGAAAAATCTGCAGGAGTCTCTGCTAGCGGCGAGTGTCGGTATGTATGGAGCAGCCGCCGTGACAGTAGATTGGGACGGGGGATAAAGAGGTGAAGATCAGTATAGCACTACAAATCCCAGCGTGCCCCGCGCGTGGTACAGCTGTGAAACCACTGTCATACAAATATAAGGTCGCTGGATCTTGTAGTTCACCAGTGCTCACGCGGACTCATCCACCAGCGGTTATCTGATGCCCGCAATCCGCCCTTCTCCTGTAACAGGATCCCTCAGCGCCGAGGAGACAGAGATCTGCTGCCACCAGAGGGCGCTCACGTTACACATATACAGCCGCCACCAGAGGGCGCTCCCTGCACACAGGTCTGTACAGCCGCCACCAGAGGGCGCTCCCTGCACACGCACGTCTGTACAGCCGCCACCAGAGGGCGCTCCCTGCACACGCACGTCTGTACAGCCGCCACCAGAGGGCGCTCCCTGCACACGCACGTCTGTACAGCCGCCACCAGAGGGCGCTCCCTGCACACGCACGTCTGTACAGCCGCCACCAGAGGGCGCTCCCTGCACACGCACGTCTGTACAGCCGCCACCAGAGGGCGCTCCCTGCACACGCACGTCTGTACAGCCGCCACCAGAGGGCGCTCCCTGCACACGCACGTCTGTACAGCCGCCACCAGAGGGCGCTCCCTGCACACGCTCGTCTGTACAGCCGCCACCAGAGGGCGCTCCCTGCACACGCTCGTCTGTACAGCCGCCACCAGAGGGCGCTCCCTGCACACGCTCGTCTGTACAGCCGCCACCAGAGGGCGCTCCCTGCACACGCACGTCTGTACAGCCGCCACCAGAGGGCGCTCCCTGCACACGCACGTCTGTACAGCCGCCACCAGAGGGCGCTCCCTGCACACGCACGTCTGTACAGCCGCCACCAGAGGGCGCTCCCTGCACACGCACGTCTGTACAGCCGCCACCAGAGGGCGCTCCCTGCACACGCACGTCTGTACAGCCGCCACCAGAGGGCGCTCCCTGCACACGCACGTCTGTACAGCCGCCACCAGAGGGCGCTCCCTGCACACGCACGTCTGTACAGCCGCCACCAGAGGGCGCTCCCTGCACACGCACGTCTGTACAGCCGCCACCAGAGGGCGCTCCCTGCACACGCACGTCTGTACAGCCGCCACCAGAGGGCGCTCCCTGCACACGCACGTCTGTACAGCCGCCACCAGAGGGCGCTCCCTGCACACGCACGTCTGTACAGCCGCCACCAGAGGGCGCTCCA